>NC_081574.1:7216379-7311528 GCF_022355385.1 Mustela nigripes | reverse complement strand
CTACTCTCTGATGCTCAAATACAACTGAGCTCCTGCCACGGCTTCTGGAACAGTAACACTGGGTTCTAGAAATGTCATTTTTCCTGGGATAATTGCCAGGAGCAGGGAACTTGTTTGTTTTCTGCATTTGTTGCGTATGGGGCTAGAACTGTTGATAATCTTACAGGCCCTGCTATGTCTTTGACCTTTTTTGATATGTTAGAAACGTCAGAGAGCTGGCATTGAGCTGAAAGGACTTTTGATGCCCTGAAAGTATTCCAAGTGAGGATCTGGATGGGGATGTTGCGGGAACTCTAACTGTACCCAATTCCTGACGACTCCTCTGACTAGGCTGAGCAGAATGAGAAATTAGTAAAATCATGTTTGGATCTTAATTTAGCTTGAGTTGGTTTTTCTTTTCTTTTCTTCTTTTTTTTTAACTTCAAACTGGTAAGTCACAAGAGCAAATGAGTGTAATTTTGGACTCCAAGTCCTTTACGTCAACATGCTAACCGCTTATTCCCTTTTTAAAACTTATAAAATTCAACAGTATATTGAGGTTGCACAAAACAAATGTCTATCTTAACCAGATTATGAAGTGGTAACCCAGATTCAAGGAACAGGACATTGCCTCCATGCCATGTGCCTATCCTGCACCCAGAGAGTGCTTCCTGCCTAGCTATTCTTCATTATACTCTCAGGGCCTAAGTCTGTATCCCTAAAAATAATGGTCAGTTTTGCCTTTCTATGAGCTTTCTATAAATCAAATTATAGGTCCTTTCTGGAGGGTGGAGATCATTATATCAGCATTCTGTCTATGAGATCACACGTGTGGACAGCTGCAGTTCGTTTCATAAAGAACTAAAGGACTGAACTGAACTGACAGCTTGGATAAGTGGAAACCAGATGGCATCCACAGGGCCGTGATAGCTGTTTAACCTCAGTGCCCACAGCACAGACCGGAGAACGGATGTGGTCTCTCCACTCCCTGGGGGAATTCAATCCTATTCTCTTAGCTCTGGCCAATACTCCCCTTAATGAGCTTCATTAGATTTTTTACGGACTCTTGGGCCATTGTCAATGGCCTACCTATTTGGTCAGCCACTTGGAAAACTACATACTGGCGAATCTGATGCTCTTCTTCGAGGCCACACACTACGGAATCAAATTGTGCCACTAAATGAACCATCTGGGCCACTCATGTGGACGCGCATGGTAAGAGCTCGTTCTGATGAGACCTGCTGACGCTGCAGACTGAATCCACATGCCCAGCTTCCAAGCATCGTTGCCTCCATCCATCATGGCACGGGTCATGACAACACATGGACATAACAGACTGGGCAAAAATGCAAGATTCTGTTTTTTTTTTTTTTTTTGCAGAGCTAACCCTGCCTCAAGACTTGTGACTCTGCCTGAGGCTGACTCATCTGTCCCCCAGTCGGGAAGGCTGCATGGCCCTGCCCCCCTCCTCCTGGCACACTGACTACTTAGGGACTTTGACCCTCTTCTAGGGTTATCAGCAGTGCCTCGCTGCAGATAACTGCCTTCTGTTTATGACCTTTCCTGTTTTTCCAGTCCAATCAGCTAACCACTGTGGCTCTCGAAACTACTCCACGCCATGTGTTTGGCTTTCCGGATTGTTTTCAGTCAGCCTCTCGGTGGTGTGCTTTTTCTCACAAAAACGACTTAACAAAGATGGACAAAGTATTTGATGAAGCTTCTGTGCTCCCTACCATCCACCGGTGTCTGACCCTGTTGGAACAGCTTCCTCAAGAATAAACAAAGCAAGAAATTCTGACCTTACCTTTCACGCTTCTTCCTGACCCACACACCCAAATAAAGCAGAGGGATGACCGAACGTGGCTGTCTCCAGAACAAGAGCATCCTCCGCTGTGGCTTCCTGGCTGATAATCAGAATAAAAACAGTGGGCAGTTATATAGACACAGTTTGAAAGTTGGGAATTCTACCCTGATCATTCCTAGACATAATGCATCTCCCTTTCCGCTTCATAGCCACGAGCCTGGCTAGGACTCCCGCCAGAAGGCAGCCCAGCTGAGGCAGCGCAGCTGAAGGTGGGCCGTTGGATATTCAAACAATCCTTCTTGAGCCACCTGGATACATCTCCTTCGTTGGGGTGGCATGACTCTAGATCACGAGAATGATGACTGGTTGGGGAATCTGCTTACCACGTCCCCACTAGAGGACCACAGAGGCTAAACTTGGGAGATGGAACAGGTCCCTGTGCCTTATAAAAATTCCCTGTCCTAGTGCGTCTGACCCTTCTGGATTAAAAGTCTGAGGGTGAGTAGAGGAACACCAAAGAGAAGGTAAAATTTCAGTTGTTGAAGTGGAGCCAGACCACTTTGTGGTTGTGGAGAGGGGTCCCTAATGAACAGAGAGCCCCTCAGACCCTGGGAGGTGTGAGGAGGGAGGATCTCTGCCCTCCAGATCTGCCCGCAGAGCGTTCCGCACAAATAAAAATGGCGTCTCACAGCTTTCCCAAACTGTTGAAGGCACTCTCAGCTTGATGGGTGGCTGGATCTGGCCCAGCCACGTGGTTCTCAGCAAAATTTGATCATCATCCCTGTTGGGGAGTCATCCCTTTTGGAGAGTCTACTGGAAATAGTAAGGGATGGCTTCAGCTCCTTTTTTTTTTTTTTTTAAGATTTTATTTATTTAGGGGCGCCTGGATGGCTCAGTGGGTTAAGCCGCTGCCTTCAGCTCGGGTCATGATCTCGGGGTCCTGGGATCGAGCCCCGCATCGGGCTCTCTGCTCAGCAGGGAGCCTGCTTCCCTCTCTCTCTCTCTGCCTGCCTCTCCATCTACTTATGATTTCTCTCTGTAAAATAAATAAATAAAATCTTTAAAAAAAAAAAAGATTTTATTTATTTACTTGACAGAGAGAGATCACAAGTAGGCAGAGAGGCAGGCAGAGAGAGAGAGGGAAGCAGCCTCCCCTGCTGAGCAGAGAGCCCAATGCAGGACTCCATCCCAGGACCCTGAGACCATGACCTGAGCCAAAGGCCGTGGCTTAATCCACTGAGCCACCCAGGTGCCCCATGGCTTCAGCTCCTATACCCCTGTCAGTACCTCCAATGTCTTCGTATCCCCACTCCTGGAGCCCTCACTCAGTTTTCTCTGGGGTGGATGAATGCTAGCAGTTGTGGTAGGGATCAACTGGACAGGTTTCACTATCCTTAGGCAGTATCCCCCCCCCCCCAAAAAAAAGAAAATAAAAGAACTAGATTTAATTAGCAAACTACACTGGAGCCCTAAGTTTTGCCAGCCATTGGGAGGCCATGTTTTGAGGCACCAGCTCCCTGTGTCCCCCTGACCCCAAGTAATGTAGGGATCACTTGGGGAGTCCCAACAATTGTAGACATGCTTCCTTTCCAAAGCCACCATGAGCATCCTTGGGGTGGTCCCCCTTGTGTAGAAGCCAGATATTAACTTGCCTCCATCCTAAAACCAAAGTGGGTTGCACTTAAGGAGTGATCTAGAAAACACCACCAGTAGATTATGTAGTCCTCGGGTTGAGAGCAGAATGAATTAGGGGTCCCCAGAAAAAGAAAGAGGAGACATAGCTCTCTCCACTGATGAAAGCTCATTTCAGGCCTCAGCTACCTTGAGATGTGTGCCTGACCAGCATTGCTTGCCGAGGGCACATTTCTTACAGAACTTCCTGGATATGCTGAAATTGCAGAGGAATAGACTTCAGCAGTTAATCATTTTAAGGGAACAAAAGAATGTAAGAACAAACAGCCACATAAGGCCGGGAGATACCCTAATCCCACCAGAACAATTAATCAGTGGTAAACTTCCCACTGCTGTTTCAAAAGCAACAACTGACCTGATGCATATTCCATTCTTGAGTTTTCTTTGCAGCATGTAAATGCCTTTGAACACTCAAACAGCAAACCAACTGGAACCAGAGAATTGAAGACACTGACCTTGCTGATCTTCCTGACTTCGATCAACTAAGACCTGGACTCTGGCACCCTAAGAGGATTTTTGCCCCAATTCCTTTCTGAAGTCCCCATTATGCAAGTCCCTTCATGAACACTGCATGCACCCTTAGCTTAAAATTTCTCTAGTTTTTTGCTTAAGAAAACACTGCTTTGGGAAATACTCCCAGTGTTCTCATTTACTTATGGCAACTAAAACCCTTCCTTTTCCTACTCTGGCATGGTTGTATCTTTTGGTCTGACACCAAGAGGCAAACCCAGTTTTAGGTAACAAGATGGCTGCAGAGATCTCTCCAAAATGGGACTGGCCTTGATCACTTGGAGTTGCTCCCCAGAGAAATACATGACTCATTATTTATGCATACTCTGGGGATAATTACCCCTACAGTGAGAGTACTGCATTGAGAAAACATGGTTCAAAATTTGTCTCTCCCTTTAGCTAAAGTGATTGATAAAACTACCTTGGCACAAGAAGGCAGGAACTAATGGTTTATGGGAGTTGTTCAGCTGGTTGGGTCCAGGACTCCGGTGGAATTGTTGACATCAGTGTGGTAAGATTTTCCTCATCCTGCTGCTTGGAGTCTTGTAAGTAGCCTCATGTGCATGTTGTATGAGACAAATTGGATGGATGTGGCCCCATCCCAGCCTCCGTCAAAGCTTCTGTTGTGTCTTCAGATTTATCGCAGGGGCTGACAAGAGTGACGGACTCACGGGAAAATCAACCAGAAGCCAAGATGGTACGGAAATTAAAAGTGAAGATGTTGGCTCACAGTTCTCCAGGTGTCTCTTGAACCTGTGCTCTTCTTCTAAGTAGAGACACCTGCTGCCTTTTTCCCCCTAGACTATCCTTTCAAGAATGTCTACGGAGTCGATAGCCTTGGGCAAGAGATCAATGTCTTTCTCTAGAGCAGAGAGCAAGTTTGTAAAATGATAATGGTCTCCCTCCAGGGCAAAGTTGAGGCTGGCTTACTGATCATTATGGAAGATCTGGACTGCTAAAGCTTCGAGTTCCTCAGCTGTGACACAAATCCTCTGTGTGTGCAGCATACCGTGGGCCCCTCCATGTTGGCCCTGAGGGCCTTGGAGGCAAGAGGAATTGATGCAAACACTCAATTCTTGCTACTCTCTATGCCAGGAATAATAAAGTCCTCTGACCGGAAAGAAAGTCTGTGACCCAGAAGGCTCCCGTCTTCTGTAAGCAGCCAAGAAACTATGGCAAGCTAACTTAATACACTGCAAGTAGAATAGTATCTCAGATCCTTCATAGTTCTTGATGGGGAGGATTTTTTTTTTTTTTAATTAGCCTCCTTGAGAGTCAATGAGCTTCTTGAATTTGCATATTGATATCTTTTATTAGTTTGTGGATATTCTCAGCCATGATCTTTCAAAATTTTCCTTCTGACCTTTCACCTCCCTCCCTAACACCTTGATTAAATATATGTTAGATTTTCTAAATCTCTTCCTCCTCCTCTTTCTTCTGCCTCTTTCATCCTGGATGATTTGTTCTGACTTATCTTCAGACATACATACTTTCTCTTGGTTACTGCTAATCTGGTATACCCATCCATTGAGTTAGCAATTGTAGTTGTTCTGTTTTTTAGTTCCCAAGACAGATAGATAGATAGACAGATAGACAGATAGATTGCTCTTAAATCTGTGATATCCTTTTTAACTATCCCAGTTTCTTGCTGAGAATTTGAAGTTTGGCTTCCATCTCTTATGAGCTTAATATGATACTTGACACATACTACGTTTCTAGAAAACTTCACTCTCCAAATACCTACGGGTCTGTCATTTGTTGTCTGTGCTGGTTTTCGTTCATATTAATCCACCTTTTTGTGCTCCCTATTTTTTAGTGAGTGCTAGATACGTATAAAGAAAAATCTTACCTTGGTTTCATGGACCTCAGTGTTAGGCATATTTATCCTGGTTTATCTTTGTAAAATATTTACAGAACCCACTCCTGCCTTCGGTGACATTACAGTCCATGGCCAGGTGGGGGAGCTCGCCAAAGTACGGTAGGTGGAAAGCTCCACGCGCCAAGCTCTGAAGGCAGTTCCTATGGAAAATGAAGCCTGAATGTACTTATTAGGGGAAAAAATGAGGCGTGAGAAAGACAAGGAAGGAAAAAAAAAAATGCTGAGCTAATGCTGATGATGAGGGAACAGAAGGATGGCTGAGGACAAAGCACAAGGAGATGCTCTGCAAACCACAGCCCCCCCTACACTCCTGGGTGGGATGTGTGTGACACTCTTCCAGGAATCTCCCAACTATCTTGATCTTAATGACTTGCTAGAGGGAGAAACCTTGACAAGGGCAAGACCTCTGGTATCCGGTATCTTGTAAGTCCTCTTTAGCATATGAGAGATCTTCTAAAACCTCCCTTTTTCCTTACCTCCCCAACCCCATAGTATAGAATCAGCCACTCCTCACAACCCCAGTGCAGCAGCTCTTTCCGCCCACCCGTCCTGTCCCTGTGCTTTAATAAACCACCATTTTGCACCAAAGATGTCTCAAGAATTCCTTCTTGGTCATGGGCTCCGGACCTCACCCCACCGAACCTCACTTACATTCTAAACTTCATCACTGAGGTTGGTGGTTGAATGAAGGGTTCTCTTGACTTTTCGATGATTTTACATTCTGGGCACTGACAAAGAAAAGAGTAAAAGAACTTGCATAATTTCGAGAAAATCTATTGTTAAAAGCTGGGTGTTTCATCTGTTCCAAGCCCAGACTGAGTCAGCTGAGGGTGGCTTTAGCGTGTGAGAACAAGGACCTCATCTCTTTCGTTTAGCATCGTATCCCGGCGCCCGGCAGAGCCTGGTGCACTGTGTGTGCCCATGAGGTGGACGTTGAACGAAGGAGCCCTTTCCTGACTTGCAAAGCAGGGAAGGACATTGCTGACATTTAGCAGTGGTGAACTAACTGTAGCTTAGTTGTTACTGGAGGGCGAGCTCGTTTATTACTTTAGAAAGGGCCATGAAATCAGAGGCTCATAAGTTGAGGTGTCGCCTTTAAAAGGAAATTAAAATTTTCATATACCTTTACAAGTCTGTTATAGATCTATGACCCTGCTTTACAGGTAAGAGACCAGGCTCAGAGGGTTAAGAATCTTGCCCAAATTTGATAGCTCATAAATACAGCAACTGGGTCTTCTAAAAACGTCGCCCAGCGCTCCTCACTGCCTTACCCAGTTTATGCTGGGAGATGCCCATCAGACCACACGTCCAGGCTCTCGGATGGCCATACGGCTCCCACTGTCTCTGCTCCCCTTCTTGTACAACTTTAGTTGGTTCACGGGCCAGTTTAGGGTGATAGGAATATATGACAAAATATATTTTGCCATTATTACCCTTCTTATTATCATTGCCATCCATTACCTCTTCAGGGAAGATTTTTACCTTTTCAGTACTTTAGTTTCTTAACCCAGGAACCATGGATTCCAATACTAGATCAGCTTTATTTCTAAGACTCCAATACCTGCTTCTCCCTCCCCACCCCTCCCATGTATCCAAAACTCCGGAGTGTCTTTGTCATGGACCTGGGAAAATACATAAAGAATTACAAGGGGCACCTGGGTGGCTCAGTGGGTTAAGCCTCTGCCATCAGCTCAGGTCATGGTCTCAGGGACCTGGGATCGAGCCCTGCATCTTTCTGCCTGCTTCCCCCTCTCTTTCTGCCTGCCTCTCTGCCTACTTGTGATCTCTATCTGTCAAATAACTAAATCCTTAAAAAAAAAAAATTACAAAACATTTGTGATGAATCAATTTCCTAGGAAGTCATAGTTGTCCTTCATATCTTGAAACAAAACGGTATCATTTATTTTGTATCTAACATTGGTTATGAATACCGGTAGTGGAAATGGGCACATTTTCTCACACCGATGGGAGTTTGATAGATTTCTTTTGCATGAGGACACAACAATTGTTGGCTGAGAGTATAGAACTACTGGAAGTTGGATGTTTAAACAAGTACACAACATTTTAGTGCCTGTGATGCAATGAATTCTAATTTATATAACTTAAATAACAAAATAATAGAAATTATGATGATACAGATAATATTTGTAGCTCTTTTCATGCAGCACAAAGTGTTATGCATTATTGCATTTAAACCCCACAACATGTGAAGCAGATGCTTTTATAATGGGACTCATAACTGAAGGCAAAAAAAAACAGATTTGAAAAGAGATCATATAACAGTACCTATGTTCTCAAAGAAACTGTAATCTCAGGACCCTAAACAGAACTTTCACAGACTCCAGCTGTATTAGCCAACTGACCACATCCCAGGGAAACTGATATGTTTTACATCTTTGAAGAAATGATAATTATTAATTTCTACAAGTATGTATATTAAAAAGCTGATGAAATTGACATCCTGGAAGTGACTGAAACAGCACTGGTGCCTCATTTCATTTCTAACATGCCCCTACCCTTTGGACCTTCAGAAGGATGCCACATGGAAAGGCTTCTTTTTAACCAGTCTTGAAAACAGGTACTTTGTTAAAATGAGATGGTTAGAACACTATCTTAATGTCAAAGATGTGGGTAGGGTCCATTAGCTTTAACTCAGTGAAAAATACACAAGTATGTAGCCAAAGATGATTTATAACCCCAACATGGCAGGAACGTGTGCTGTAAACCAGAGGGTGCGACAGAGTGGAAGACAGCGAGCCCAGGAACATTTCAGCTGTAACCAGTGAACAATGACATGACTTCTTGACTGCATCAAGAAGAATTAGTGTGGGGATCCCAGCACTTACACTTCAAGAGTGATCATCTTGTACAAATTACCTAGCTTAAGTTTCTGTGTCTTTATTTGTTGCACAAAAGGGATAATAATACCTACACCTCATTATTGGGTTTTGTTTTTTTTTTTTTTCAGATTTATGTATTTGAGAGAGAGAGAGAAAAGCAGACTCCCCACTGAGCAGGGAGCCAGATCCAGGGTTCCATCGCATGACCTAGAGATCGTGACCTGAGCCCAAACTCACCAAGAGTCTCACGCTTAGCCGACTGAGCCCCTCAGGCGCCCCTCTCATCAACCTTTATAGTGACTCCAGAAAACAAAAATGTATTAGGACTTTTTCTCTAAAAGTGAGAAAACCCTCAATGTTTATTGGTTTAATTCATGACAACCGATTTATTATTCCGTATTATTGTCAGATTCAGCGAGTTCTGATGTACCTGGACCCAGCTCTATATTCAAATGAAGGTGCCACGATGCTACCTGTCCAAATCTTGACTCTGCTCTCCTTTGCACTGGTTTAATTCCTACACAGGCCATTTCCTTCCTGACAGGACAGCTTAAGGCTTAGATCTTGCTAGCTTGACTTCTCTTGCTGGCTTAGCGCATCTCTCCCCAAATTCCGGAAGTCCCCGAAATACCTTTCCCTGGCTTAGTTTGGTCAGTTGTTTTTTCCTAGTTGTTTAGAGGACTGATCCTCTAAAGAAATGCCAGGTTTACAAAAAAAAAAAAAAAAAAAAAAAAGCTTGGCACATAGTAGGTACCAATAAGTGTATATTAATTTGAAGATAACATCTCCTTTTCAAACTTTCCATATGTAGAGACACCAGCTTTAGGCGAAGTTTCCGTGGGCCACACGTACAGGACGATTTGTTTCACCTCAGGCAGCCTCTGGGGAGAGGTGGCCGCATATACAACATGTAAATGACTCAGGCTTCAGGATAGAGGCTGTTCTGATCTCCCCCGAAGGTCCCAGTGAAATCTAAGTCAATGATAACCTGATGAATAACATAGGGGTTTTTTGTGGATTACCATAAACGAGCAGAAATTACTCTTTTGTTCTGTTATACTGGAAGTGTGGCTATACTGAAAGCAAGCATTTACTTCCTCATAGTACAATCAAACAGAATATAATAGATCTCAACCAAACTATTCCCAACTAACAGGATAATCATTATTATGATGACTATGAGGTCTATGAGAACTTATCCTTCATCGATAATTAAAGATATCAGTAGGAGCCAGAGTCATCAGTACTGATAGTGCTGCTGTGAATACAGTAGCTACCGATGACAGAAACATTATATGGCAATGTCAAGGTCTCTGTAAGAAGTTACACCAGTGTGCTCTGGGTGGCCTTAGTGAAGCATCTATTTTCCCCAGTATGGCTTTCAGTAAGTGAAGGTAAACCAATTAAATAGAATCCACAGAATCTACTGATTGGGGATAAAGCTAAATTCAGTTACCACTTCCCCTTAAGGATTTCAACATAAAGTGTAAACATTTCTGTGTTGATTTCAAGTTCCTATGTATTCTGAACCTGTAAGACTCCAGTGTATTCTAAACATCAAAAGGCTTTTGTCCCATTTTCACGAGATTTCACAAAATGAGAAAAGGTGCTATTTTTGATGGTGTTTTAAGCACAGCAGTGAGCTATTATGCCACCAATAGCGACTTGCATAATTTTCCCCTTACATTTTATTTTTAAGATTTTATTTATTTATTTGACAGAGAAATCACAAGTAGGCAGAGAGGCAGACAGAGAGAGAAAGGGAAGCAGGCTCGCCGCTGAGCAGAGAGCCCGATGCGGGGCTTGATCCCAGGACCCTGGGATCGTGACCGGGGCCGAAGGCAGAGGCTTTAACCCATTGAGCCACCCAGGCGCCCCTCTCCTTACATTTTTATCAGCCATCAGATTTATGAACAAAGGGCTTTTTTCAGTTTGCATTTATGGTGTACAAATCCTCTTCAAAATCCCTGGTCCAAGGCTAGGAAGATGCCTGCCATTACACTGACCATTAGCAAATGTGCTATTTGAAATTATCCCTGTAGTTGTTTTTTGGAATCTTAGGAATAAAAAAGTCCATTAGAGCCTTCAGCTTTCTACCCAAAAATAAGGGAACAGAATTTTTCTTTTTAAGAAAATGATCTTCAATGAGATGTCTGTACTTTATGTAAAAATATTTATGCTAAAGTTTATCAACTGGAAAGCACTAGAAAGAGGCTTTTTCTTTTTATGTCCCATTGGCATTTTCAGTCTAATAACTTGCATCAGTCCTGGAGCTAATTCAGCAGTGATTAGTCCCATAATCTCTGGAAATGAGATTGTACTATGAGACTTTAAAGGGTGATTCGGGGGCACCTGGGTGGCTCAGTTGGTTGAGCCTCTGCCTTCAGCTCGGGTCATGCTCTCAGGGTCCTGGGATAGAGCCCCGTGTTGGGCTCTCTGCTCGGCATGGAGCCTGCTTTCCCCTCTCTCTCTGCCTGCCTCTCTGTCTACTTGTAATCCCTCTCTCTCTCTGTCAAATAAATAAATAAAATCTTTTAAAAAAAATAAAGGGTAATCTGGCCACATGTGAAAGTCATTATCATGCTCAACTTCTGCATGACATGAAAGTAAGTCTCTGAAACACGCCAAAAAATATGTGTGTGTGTGTGTGTGTGTGTGTGTGTGTGTGTGTGTGTGTGATTCCCTGGATGCTAAATGGGGTGGAGCAAGAGACTGGATGGGAGACAGGCTGGGGGCTCCAGGGACTGGCCATGGAGAGGTCTCTCCTCAGACACCTGGGTGGTAGAGAGGAATAGAACCAGAACCGAGAAAGGTGACGACAAGAGGAAGCTAAGGAGCATTTTTCCCTTTGGAAGTTGCTTTAAGGATTATACCTCAACACTGACATCCCCGTTCCTAGCCCATCAACGTATTAAAATCAGAGTTGAAAGTCCCCGTGACCCATTCTGGCTCGACCTAATATCCTTTCTCCAATCCTCATCTTTTTCATTCCTACTCAGTCATTTGACCCTGTTTGGAACACTCAGGATTTCTGACGGACTCACTCTCCACTACGCTCCTCCTCAGCACCGCTCTGTGCTCCTTCCCTGGTGTTTTTATGGGAGCCTGCCGCCGACTCCGTGCTGCGAATAATCCCCAAGTATTGGCTCAGTCATGACCCACTCCTGTTTTCCTTTATTCCCGTGTTGAGCTCACACGTGATCCTGCCTCCTTTAATCATCAGAACACGCGCACCCTGCCCCAGCACCCTGCCCCAGCAGTTCAGGTACTAATTCGGGCTCCTGAGAAAATACAGCTTCACTGTCTGTGTGAAGCTGTGTGGCTTGGTCTCCGTGTCTGTTTGCATAAATCGCATTTGCTCATTCAGACTGGAAAGGCTTCAAAACAGAAAATACGAGTGATGACTTGTGCATGGATTTATCTGGAGTCTGATCTATGTCCAAACAGTGCTGTTCCTCATAAGGAATGTGTTCAGGTCACCAAAGCCCTCTAAAGCCAACATTCTTCATCTTTAAAACGTAAATAATAATAGTCATGCTGAGAGGGAATAAGAGTAAATGAGATGAACATAAAACATGTAGCATAACTGGACTCTCAATAAATCACTTCTTCCTGTGTTTTTAAGGTCTCTAGAAGCACAATCGTTGAGCTCAATTTTGAGCTGATTCGTTGATTGACTGAAACTCACAAGATTAAAACAGTTAGGATGGACTGGCTACCTACCACACCATCTCAATAAATCACTTAAGTTACTCACCGATATTTTATTTTTTAAGAAAATGCTAATGCCGGGGAAAATAGGCTCACAATACTTTTCATGTGTCTTTTAAATATTACTCAAGTTACTTCTGGTATTATTTACAAGGGTCTGTAATGTGAAAAATACATCTAGTTTCTATTCGATAATTTCACTTACTTTGAGTTATTTTATTTAGCCTTAATTTTCACTGTGACTGGAGATGGTGAACATTGCCAAGGGAGGAGATCTACCAACACAGAAAACAGAGGTAGAAATCAAGGAACTCCTACAAATAAAACCTGGCATGTTGACATCAAAGCCAAATATTGGGCAGGGGTGATTTTCTCCTGGTAAAACCACAGGACTTTAAACTGGGCCCCAGTGATCGCAGCCTTATGGAAATAAATGTATTCCTCAACCTGAAAGTATCCAGGCCCTGATTAGCTGATGTGGAGGGAATTATTTATAAAAGCACTTACTGGTAAAGAGGAAGGAGTGAAACCCTAGCCGCACGCTCGGGCGGGTTTTACTTCTGATTCTAAAGCGCTGACGTGGAAGTCAGGCCAGTGACTCAGAGCATTGTGATGGCGCAGCTGTTGGAGGTCGGGCCGCGCCAGTGGGGGCTCCGGCCTGAGCGCCGGTGCCAGAGGGAAGACTAACTGCAAGGGGACTGTCCTGTCAGTACTTCACGGACACAGTCTCACTACTGGGGAGAGAGAGGAACGGCTCGTTCCTTTCCCTTCTGTACCTCAAGGTTCACTGTCATGGATTCCCGGAGTGTACATGCCCAGTCCGAGTACTGGCCACTCACAAGGTCTAGTTCTGACTGTGAAAACCATCCCACTGGCCATTTTCATAGAGAGCTCGGCAGTTTCTTTCTAATATATTGACCTCATTTATTTTTCCGGGAGCCACTGACTCACTGGGGAAGGAAAAAACCTGCTTCATTGAACACATTTCTTTTACATCAATGTCCCCTCTGTCTTAGGAATGTTTCACGTAAATCGCTCCACTCAGCTAAGACGAACAGCATAAAAAACATATACCAGGGCGGATATACCGGTATGTCCCAACATCGATGTGCTCTTTTATCATATTGAGCCACCTCTACTTTCCGAAGTCTAGGTTAATATTATTTTGGAGCTTGTCAGAAGGATTGGGAAGCCATACACAACAGACCCCAAACCTGGTCATAAAACCGTATGAATAAACTCCCTGTATAATATGCCATTTTTTGTCTTGGCATTTGATTTTGGCTTAAGTGCCAAAATATTGTCTTTATAATTTATTCTTCTTAACAATTTGCTTTATTTCTCTCTTAAAAATATAGCTTGCCTAAGCTGGTACAGCCACTCTGGAAAACAGTAGGGAGGTTCCTAAGATGTTAAAAATACAGCTACCGGGCAAACCAGCAATTACACTACTGGGATACAAAAGATACAAATGTAGTGATCTGAAGGAGTATGTGCACCCCAATGTCCACAACAGCCAAACTATGGAAAGAGCTGAGATGTCCACTGACAGATAAATGGATAAAGAAGACGTGGTATATACATACTCAGCCATCAGGAAAGATTAATACTCACTACTTACATCAACATGGATGGAACTAGAGGGTATCATGCTGAGTGAAATAGGTCAATCAGAGAAAGACAATTATCATATGATTTCACCCATATGTGGAATATAAGAAACAGCAGAGGATCATAGGGGAAGGGAGGGAAAACTGAACGGGAAGTCATCAGAGTGGAGAAAAATCAGAACAGACTCTTACTATAGGAAACAGACTGAGGGTTGCTGTGGGGGTGCGTGGGGGGGTGTGTGGGGGGATGGGGTAACTGGGTGATGGGCATTAAGGAGGGCACTTAATGTAATGAGCACTGGGTGTTATATGCAACTGATGAATTATTGAACACTACATCTGAAAATAATGATGTATTCTATGTTGATTAATTGAATTTAAATAAAAAATAAAAAATCTATAACTTGCCTAAAGATGTCCTTATAAACACATTCATTCACAAATTAAACCAAATTAGGGTTAAAGGTTTTGGGCCTAAAAAGTATCTTGTTTTGCTTGGTTTGGGACAGATTATATAAAACATTCCTGCTTATCTGAGAATTCTCTGAATATGCCACCTCTTCCTGGATGTCTTTTCTGACTCCTTCCAGTGAGGATCAAGCCCTTCCTCTCTGTGCTCCCATGGTACCCTGTCCTCACCTGGATGTATCTGGTATCTGTTTCCCGCTCTCAACTCTGGTTCCTTGTGGCAGGGACACCACATTCTTTGTCTCACCATCACCCGGCAAAATATCTGACACCTGGTGAGTGCTTAAAAAGTGTTCACAAGAGGAATGAACAGTCTAAAATTATTATTCTGTGGCTGTCCCAGCTATCCATTTAGAAGAAAAATTTTTTTGCCCTGATAACAGTAAGAGCAACGTAATTCGCTAATTGATGAGTTAGTCATTAAGATTATCCAGTCATGGACTATTTGATGATTTAGCTCATGGTCTACAAATAGGCCACTTTAAAGGCTTGAAGTGATGGACTGAATTTTACCCAACGTTATGAAAATCATTGACATTAACAACTGGAACCCCATAGACAGTCTTCAAAGTATTTGTGATAATTAGAAGCCGAGAGAGGAAATCATTTGTTTATGACTCTCAATATCTGGGTCTTGAAATTCGGAGCAGAGAGGCGGGGCGGGGGGGGGGTGTCATTTTCTATTGAGAATGGAAAGTCAGGAGCCTTGGCAGCCGAGCACGTGTTGCAGCTGCTTCCAGGGAACATCGTCAGACCAATGGCAGTCTGCGGAGAACTTTTATGGACGGTATAAATATTCTGAGCTCAGGGCATCATGACCAGCTGACATTTTCCTCCCTCAGGACCAGCTGTTCAGGAGCCTCCCAAAGGAGAGCCAGGCACATTTGAGACTTGGCTCAGAGCGGAGAGACCCGCACGCTCTGGTGCAGCAATGTCGGTGTTAGAAGAAAGCCGGCCGTTTGCTCAACAGTTATCTAATGTCTACTTCACGATCCTTTCACTCTTCTGTTTCAAGCTTTTTGTGAAAATCAGCCTTGCCATCCTCAGTCACTTCTACATCGTGAAAGGCAACCGCAAGGAAGCAGCCAGGATAGCAGCTGAATTTTATGGAGTAACCCAAGGACAAGGTATGTTTATGGTAATGCTCTCTTGCTTCACGTGGCATCTGACTACTGCTCCAGCCACAGCCCACGAAAACATCGCATGTTTTCTCTACGGGCTGCTTCCAAGTGAATATGCCCCGAACGTTCCCTTAGAAAAACATTTGTAAATTTCACGGCTTCATAAAAAAGAAAGTCATCTTGCTGGGTAAAGGTCTGGGTTAATGAAATCCAAGGTATCATTGCAAAATAGAGTAGTGGAAACCTCCCATGGAGAAAAGTATTTTAAAACTTTTAACATTGTATTGGCCAAGCTATAATTTTAGAGGCTTCCATTACTGACGGCACTTCAGCTGTCCTTTAACATGGACCCAGACTTTTATGATTCTCAAACTGGCTCTTTCGTCATCTTTAAAGCAATTATTATTAATGAGAATATCTGAAGGTTGTACTTGTTTTTCACACCTTTTATTTGGCCAGGATTAAAAAATAAAACACAGCGTGTCGAATACTGAGATTTATGTCATGAGTTCTCCTGGATGGAATTGTCATTGCTTTGCTCAACTTGTAAAAAGTCGACTATAATACAATAGGAACATCAATGAACACACTTGATGTGGGCAGCCAGGGACATCAATCCATGTTTCTTAGAAGAAATTGAAGTATGAGACCAAATGAGAAACAGTCATGTTAACCACAGACTTTAAAGGTTATAAAATCATTCATATTCTATTGGACTGGTATTCTGTACAATAAAAACAACTGTTACAGTGACCTTTAAGGTGACGCTTTAATTTCTTACAGCCTTTGGATTCATTGCTGGTTTGAACATCAGCAAACGAGTATGAGCCCAAATGCCTCTAAAGTAACTTCAAATTTCAGAGTCAAAATATACTATCACGGAATTAGAGAACATAATTTTTTTAAAAGAGCATTTAGACTGGAAAGCTTGCCTTGTTAGAATCTATTCTTCTGCCTTTTTGGTTTGTGGAATAATTCATTTTAGAATCTAGGTTAAGGTACATGCAAAGCTGAATGAAGGCAGAAAATCTTTTTTGGAAAGCTGAATGAAGGTAGAAAATCTTTTTTGGTATGTGAGGTGGATTGTAAGTCCATTTTTTGCCCCTGGAGGAAGAGAGTTCTTATGCAAAGTGAGGAATTTACGTACTCATTCAAAGCGAGGAAAATCTAAATGCCAGTATGAAACTCTCAAGAAAGGGTCTCCAGGAAACAGGCAATATGTAATCCTTTACTTCACACCCTGCTTTAGAATGGCCGTCACTATTCAAACGTGGCACACACTATAGTTGTAAGTAGAATATTTTGTTTCAGAAACAGCAAACACAAGAAACTAGATTGTAAAACAAACAAAAAACCCCCCAATATTTCTAGATATAATTTGAAATTGATCATAAGGTGATGAGATTTATTCATTATTTCATAGTCAAATTTCTTGTCTACCTATTATGAGAACTGCCATACATAAAAACATGAAATATTTGCTAAAAATCTACATGTTTTGTGGAGTGGCAAGCATTTTATTTATTTACTTTTTAAGATTTTATTTATTTGAGAGAGGGAGATTGAGAGAACCAGTGAAAGGGCCAAAGAAGCAGATTCCCTGCAGAGCAGGAAGCCTGACATGGGACTCAATCCTAGGACCCCATGATCATGACCTGAGCTGAAGGCAGACACTTAACCAACTGAGCCACCCAGGCACCCTATGGCAAGCATATTTGAGAAAGCTGCAGAAGCTCCTTTTTGTACATATTCATAAGTAACAGAAGACAATTGTCCTCTGTTGAATCTGATCTCAGAGCACTTTCACTGGAAGCCATAGGAATATATGAAATGGCTCCCATGTTCCCATTTAGCTTCATGAGTCTATGTTTGTTAAGATATATTAGAACTCTAGGATGTCCCAAAAAGAAAAGAAAAAAATCAACACTTACTAATGGAAAAACACTTTTCCTAGAAATATAAATTGGGAACATAGGTTCTTAAAAATTTTTTTGTGTTGTGTTAGTATTATATCAATTTAATAAAATTTTTTTCTCACATCTTGTATTAATCTATAGATTAAATAGACTATATAATTTTTATTCAATGCAAGCATAATTTGGCTCCAATTTTATTGTAATATTAGGAGAACAATCAGGTACCTAACAAACCGATTTTTGTTTTGTTTTGTTTTGTGTTTTTTTACAAACTCATTCTTGATCTCCTACCTCTAAGAGTTAATTCTTCTTTGCCTAAGAAATTATTAATTTTTTCATTTTGACATAGCTCTTCCTTTTATATACTACAACGAAACTATTTTTATTTTGTTTGTATTTGTATAATTAACCAATCAGGCTTAATTATCTTTGTTTAACCTAGCAATTTCCTCCTTCCTAGGAAAGATTATCACCTTCATTCCACTTTGAATTAGGCTTCTCATTCCTACTTTTAAGACTTAGCCAGATTGTTCCCCAACATTTCTGAC
Source organism: Mustela nigripes (assembly GCF_022355385.1). Lineage (NCBI taxonomy): Eukaryota > Metazoa > Chordata > Mammalia > Carnivora > Mustelidae > Mustela > Mustela nigripes. The sequence continues at coordinate 7,293,450 of NC_081574.1, read as the reverse complement.
GAGGAGTTGCCAAATTCCATGATATAGGAGACGATGTGTGTATTTTCATGTCTCTCAAACCAGAGAGGACACTGTTGACAACATTCTGGATGTCCTCCCCATGTCATAGTACTTTGGTATGAAGTAAAAGAAACCCTCTCTTACTAGATGCTATTGCAAATGAGCTCATCCTACTGGAGCAACACAGGGAAGGGTTTTTTGTTTTTTTCTCCAAGTACTTTCTAGTCAGACTTGAGACCAAGGTGTGGTTACCCAAGGCTGCTGGAAGTTAAATGGCGACTAAAGTAGTTTAAGATTATTTCCTGCTTGATCTTCTTGAAAGGCCAGTAAAACTTACAAATCTGCCTCTTCGTGTTTGAAACGGAAGACTTTTATCAACTCTGCCATCACACAATTTATCACGACTTTTCTCTGTACCTGCTTCCTGTAGTCCTTGCTGTTAAACATCCTGCTTACAATCTTTAAAATATCAGAGCACTAGTCTATTTTTAAAGCTAGAACTATACTTTGAGACTAACAGGGAGGCTAACAGGAGCTGAAAAGATACCACAGTCTTCAGCTGTGGTATCAAACAGTATAGACAGATGATAGAGATCTGGGGCGGGGGGTTACATAGATTTTATGAAATCATTCTAAGAGCTGAGACGAAGTCACGAACTACTAATGCCCTTCTGTTAAGAGTAATAATGTTGTCCTGGGCACCTGGGTGGCTCAGTTGGTTAAGCACCTGCCTTTGAGTCATGTTGTGATCCTGGGGTCCTGGGACTGAGGCCCACGTCTGGGTCTCTGCTCAGAGGGGAGCCTGTTTCTCCTCTGCCTCTACACCCCTGCTCGTGCTCTCTCTTTCAAATAAATAAAATCTTAAAAAACAAAATGAAAAGAAGAAAGGATGAATCTGATGATACCTTTAAATGGCATTGGCAGAGAGCAGATGTTACTTTAGGGGAACTTCTTGTCTCCCAGAGTTAGATGTGGACAAACCAAGAAGAAAAATAGGTCTATCAGCAGAGGGACTGATCAGCCATGCAGGCGCAGGTGAGCCCTCAGCGTCCACCCAGGCCACAGAGGGGGCTGGACCCTTCGCTGCTCCGTGAGTCTTCAGACTTGCCTTCCCCCAGTGTGAAACATCGGGGTAACTCGGAAGGTAATAAAACTAGGATCTGCATTCTAGTCTCACATTTGACTTATTTCTGTCTTCCTTTTGTTCCATTTTTTCATCACCAACTAACCTTGTGTTTAGGATTTGGCACTTCCTGTGGCCCTGTCCCCAGAAAGGAAACGAGCTGGCTGGCCCCCAGGAGCGGGGGAGTCCGTGTGACATTTAAGCTTCTTGTAAATTAATGTATTTACATCTTGTTATCACTCTTCGGTAGTGTTCTGTGTTCTCCGAGTTGTAAGTCCACCTCTGACGTGTGAATTTGCTCCAGCTTTGCTGACAGATCGGGTTTCTGAGTCTCCAAGACCACAGACCAGATTTGACACTGTGGAAAATTCATCAAAGTAATGTCTCTCTGTGAGAGACATGTCACAATGTCTCTCATAATGTCACAGTCCTTGTGACATCCAGAACTCTTCAGGTACTCCTTTCACAGTTGGGACTTTATATAGAATTACAGAATGCATGTGCAATCATCTGAGAGACTCTGTCTTTGTGATTTCATAAATTTGGTTTGGGGGTTACCATTAAGCATGTTTTTGTTTTGTTTTGTTTTTTGACGTGTCTCTTGTTGACATTTGAAAATAGGCTACAGTGTAAACCTGCTACCACAAGCTCAATGGCCAATGTGCTGGCCATTTTGGAGAATAGGGTAAACTGGATAGGAAAAGCAGTTAGAATTTTATATAATGTCATTCATGGTTTTCTCCATCAAAAAAGCCCATCTCCGGTTTGAAAACAGCTTTAGGAATTTAGCTTTGCATCAGATGTCAACCACAGCGGCAGTGATCATGTTTGCCTGTACCCGAGGAGCCATGTAGTTTTTGATGCCTGGTGTTGACTGTGTTGGGGTTAGCTATGTTAGGAACGTGTCTCAGAATCTCAGCAGTGAAAAACTCCAAGAGGCAAATCTGTAGGATGACTTCTTTCACAGTGTTCATTATATAAAGGTATAAAAATACCTTGACAATGTGAGAGCTTTGGACACATTTTCCATACTTAGGTGGATCTCTCTCTAAGAATAACTTGAGCCAATAGGACTGTTCTTCTATGACAAAAGGCAGGACATTATAATGGAAAATGTTACAAAAAAAAAAAAATTTAAGCTATTTTCATTTTGCCCAAGCTCTATTTTTCTGGAAATGTCAGAGCACTTTTTTGGGAAGAGACCATTATAATCCTGTGAATTAAAGACGGAATGTGGGAACAAAGTTCCAAGTTCACAGAAGACTGTCATATTTCTAACATTAATATCTTTCCTCTTCCTCTATATTTGGAGAAATGAATGACTTTTTAGAATTAAAGAACTTGGCATACTGATAACTTGTGAGGGGTCAGTTTTCCTGGGAATAGTCTTCTCATGCCTTTTGTCTCTCTCTCCTTTCCTTATGTCATTCCATTATTTGCTCCTTTATTACTTAAACTATTGACTTGTGTGTATTATATGTCACAGGCTCTATGCTGGGCCTTAAGGAAAAAATACACAAACGAACCATAATCCTTTTCCTAAAGGTGTATATCATCTAGTGGGAGACAGATAACTGAGTAGTTTAAAAACATGCAAAGTGCCATTTTACAAGGCTAGAGAAGATGCTGTGAGCACAGAGGTGAGAGTATAGGGATAAGAATAGATCTGCCCAGGACATGTCGTGAAAAATAAATTTTACTGGCAATATGCATATTCTCTCCTGTAATCGTGCATGTCTCCTTCTTCATAATGCTCAAAACCTTCCCAATTCTCCACTTTCACTGTCCCATTCTCTTTTTCATCTCTATTATTATTATTTCTGACTCACATTTCTTCTGCCTAAGTCTTTATGTAAAAGCTCAGAGTTTTATTTTAAAAGAATGTATTTTTAGGAAAAAAATAAAGCATATTAATTACTTATCCACTATGGTATTTGTAGGATAACAGGTATTTTGGGAAAAAATTTCAAAAACAGATTTTGCATATATTGCTAGGAGGCACTGGTATAATCAATTCTATAGTTTTAAGATAATAAGAATAGATAAAGAGTGGAAACTTAAGTCTGGACCTTCTGCTTTTCAATTTCCTGTATCTTTTAGACAATGGTAATTTATTGAAATAAGGGTTTTCGCATTAATTGATGTAACTGATACAATTCTGAATTTAATTCAGCTCAGTACTTGGACACCTATTCCATTCCTGGTTCAATGTTATGTGCTACATGTAGACCGGTGAATGCATATGTGTGTGTATGTGTGGGTTTACATATGGAGAGATCTGTATATTATCACAGGTACTACATGACTCCCCTTTTGAGCCAAAGCAAGTGTGCTTAAGTGGGGCCGAACTGTGCCCATGTGAAACAGCCAAACAGCAAGAAAGCAGAAATTCATATGGTGCTAAATGAAAACAGTTAAGTTCTGTAATGACTGTTTTCTAAAGAAGGCCATTGAGAGTATCTGGAGCTTCATCAAGAAGGTGGGGCTTGAGATAAAATTTCTGAGGCAGAAGTTATCGTTATGTACAAGCAGGGGTGAAAGCAAACTGAATATAAGGGCAAAGAGGAAGTTTAGAATGTCGAACTGAACAAGCTTGGATCGTCGGGGAGCAGACTGATGTATAAATATTAGATAAGGATAGCTGGATTGTCGGTGCCAACGTGAAAAATAAATACACATCTTCTCAATCACACATCCAAAAGGAAATTGTTCTATTAAGAGCTTTCTGCTGCCTTCACTAGATTCAGGCTACACAAAAGGAACCACTACGTAATGCTGGAAATAACTACCATGGGGGTGTTTTGCAGACTCTCTGGTGTGATGAGGTAATAGGTCAGGACACGTGAAGTATGCATATTTCATGAGCTGCATCTCAGAGAAGACAAAACACCCCCTCGACGTGGGCTCAACAGCTCAAGTCCTCAGAGTGCCTCGATGGCATTGTGTGGACTGCTGCAGTGATCTCAGCCCGCTCGGCTCATTTCCCAACCGGAGCAGAAGAGAGTCAAGTGTGTCCCCAGTAACAGACGAACCATGTCACGGAAAGCGGTGGAGTATTTCGAACACCTCTTGCTTTGAAACCACCCTCAAATCCTTAAAAAAAAAAAAAAAAAAAAAAAAAAAAAAAAAAGGAAGAAGAGGAAGAAGAAAGAAAGGAACAAAGAAGGAAAAGAAAAAAAATGAAAGAATAGTTTGCGTAAGGACTCTGCAGATCTTTTGGCATTTCTTCTCTACCAGCTGCAGGAAGAACAAATCATTCCTTCTTTCCAGGCTTCTCTCAGCGGTACTACAAAGGAGACCATTGGCTCTTTAGACTCCAAATGCCCAAAGGATATCAGATCAGGGAAGGAGAGCCACATAAATTGTTAAATTGTTAGCATTTCCAAGTGGCCTGTGATTAAACAAGTCCACTCTGGGAAATTAAATTGGGGGAGACCATATATTAGAATGATTTTTTCCTTATAATTTCATTTCTTAGTCTTCTAATTCTACATTGGTTACTGTGGCATGGGTTTTTAAAAATCTGCCTTCTAAGTAGATTTAGGAGTTTTCTAGAAAAGCCCGTGGGATTGAGAGGCTAGGGTGGCATGCAGAGACAAGGTTCCCGTGGGCCCCTTCCTCTTTTCTAAACAGGATAGCTTTACTGTGGTGAAGTTCTAGAAGTTGGACTTTCCGAGAAATTTTTCTTTAAAGAAAAGGATGAAATGGTGTTTAAACACAAATGCTCTCAGTGTGTTGAAAATATGATGCAAGTTACGTGCATCTTTACAGAACCAACCACCTTATAAAATGAGTCACAACAGGAACAGCCTTTCAACATTCTCTACTAGGGATGGGAACAACAGTAAGCATTTTGGGCCCATCAGGAATGTGCGAGACTATGGCACGAGGCCATTCTGTCTCCATGAGGGCAACTAAAATTTCCATGCCACCATCACCTAATGAGCAAAATAGAAACATTCAGAAATACATACACTCTTTCCAGAAGGCTTAGTGCCGTAAACTATGGACAGGGGACAAGCAAACTGGAACATAAAACCAAAAGGCCATTCACGTTCTTAAATAGAAACACTGGCTCCTCTCAGTCATCAAGTGTGTGGCTTGATTTAAATGGAAACAGACCGTGATACAATGAACTTTAAGGCCTGTCTGTTGAAATCGGCTCTTCGCCCTCATAATGCTGCAGAGCTCCTCAGGAGCTGATGGAGTTGGGTAGGCTGTGACTCTGGGGGACAGAAGCCCTCTGAAGTACCAAACACATCTTTGATTAACCACTGAGGAGATTTATGAGCTCCTTCTGTTTTCCAAACGACCTCATTCACTAGAGAAATGATGATTCCTATAGTCCATCAAGCACAAGGAATAGGTAAGGTTTAGTGTGAACTGATGCACCAAATGAATTTCTGAATTTGGAAGCCTTGTGTCTTCTTTCCCTCTCGAGCCACCACCCAGAATGGGTAAATAGGAAAAAGAGAAAGTGTTAGTTTCTTCAGAGCTGAAATGCACAGAATCACAGATCTATTGAGTCTGGGAAGGAATGGCTATTTCTTCACAGTGACTCTCCAAGAAGTAAAAGAAAGGAAGCGAAACAAAAATGTAAACATCGCTCTCTCCATTCCCTGTAGTTATGACGAAGCTGCTCATCTAGTAAAATCTAGTTTAGCTGCCAAGTTTTATGGCTACGCACCATTAGTCCAAGAAAGCAACAGAACAAGAGTGATTTGGATTGGAGGGACTACCTCCTACACAGTGATATTAAGTCCTGGAACAATACTTGAGCACCTAATTGGCATGACCTTCCAAAAGTGCAAGGGGAATCTGCTTAAATAAACTCAAACTTTAGGGCCCTCTGGAGGTCGTAATAGTTTTAAAAAGAATTTTATTTATGAAAGCTTGATTCAATGATATTTTGATAACTATTTAAAGGCTAATTTTTAAAAAAGATTTTTATTTATTTATTTGACAGACAGAGATAACAAGTAGGCAGAGAGGCAGTCAGAGAGAGGAGGAAGCAGGCTCCTTGCCGAGCAGAGAGCCTGATGCGGGGCTCAATCCCAGGACCCTGGGATCATGACCTGAGCCAAAGGCAGAGGCTTTAACCCACTGAGCCACCCAGGTGCCCCTAAAGGTTAATTTTAAGTAGCATACAAATTTGACCACAAACCTGGTTCTATAGCATTATAACAAATATTTTATTTATTAAAAAAAAATAAGGTGTTTGAAATACAAAGGATTTAACTAGAATAAAGGGAAAAATAAGTTTGTAATTAACATAAGGCTCAAGAGGCAAAAAGGATTCTTGCCAAATACTTGGAGACCGAATTGTAACCAGTTTGCAGGGGGAAACTACTTTTTGCTTAGTAAATTATAATTTCCTTCTCCAGAATGATTCTGGAGAAGGAAATTATAATTTACTAAGCAAAAAGTCACTGGGACCTTGAAATAGCTGCCAATGGCACGAAGAAAAATAATGCCTTGGAAATTGGAGGAACTCAGCAAATACTTACGGAATGAATAAAATACCTTAATCTAGGGGAAAATAGAGTTTCAAGTCACGTTGCAGATGCCAGTGATTTAGGCATGCATAAATTATTCTGTCATGTTTCTAGCACCTTCCAGCTGTGAGATCCTAGGAAAATTGTCTGAAGTCTGCAGCCCTCAGTTTCTTCATTATTAAAATGGAGATAACGATATTTATTTCAGAGGGCTATTACAAAGTTTCTAGGAGATAGATTTTAATTACTTTTGTCAAGTCAATTTGATAGACAAATTACCATTTGTCACAGTGCCTTGGAATACCGTTACTCCATAAAAGTGAGCTCTTTATATTATGCTTTAAATTTCTTCACAAACAGTACTAAACTGCCTACGATTGAGTACTCAGAGAAACATGGATAAAAAAGGACTGTGGAATTATCATACACTGTGTTTGCTAGAGCTGCTGTCAGCACAGGATGATGCTAGGACATTTTCACTAAGCAACTAAGTTTTCTTCCCCGCATCACGTTAGAGATTTGGGGAGGTTTCAGAACTTAAGTGTTTGGCGCTCTTTATGTGTTTATTTAAGAGTAACCAAGTGAAGTTCTGAAAGGTTGAGTGTTTCTGAGCTATCACATAGAACTGGAGCAGAGCAAGGCAGAGGACTGGCCTGGTGTGTGGCCAGGACCTAAAGGCAAGTTCAGAGCTGACAGTTTTAAAATTACTTGCAGGTATTTCTTCTACCATCTTATTCTGTCAAAGAACACTTCGGACAGAAATCCTTCGGAAGGGAATGTTTTCCAGGGCCAAATACCTAGTCAGGTTATACTGTAGTATTACCAGTTTTTTCCGGAAAGGCATTACCATGACAGCGTAATGGCACGTTACTAATACAGGAGCAAATTTCTCTTCACTCTTCCGCAGTGAGTACCTTACAAAGAGCTGACACCGCTTCATCTCCAAAATACCAAAGCACCGGATATTAACTTCCTCTGCCAAGCCTTCTTGCCCTTTTATTTTCTCTCCTCTTCATCCCTGGCAGCTGAAAAGGGAAGACAAAACCCAGTCCTAACAACAGGAGCAGTGAAGGCCTGAGTCAGCACGAGGCAGGGAGTTGGCTTTTTTCCTTTATTTTCTCTGTTTCTCTCCGCCAGCTGGTCTCTCCAGGAAGCAAGCAAAACATAATTTTTCACTGGACCTATCTTATGAAAAAAAATTTTTTTTCTTGAGAAAGGAGAAAAATAAGCCTTAAAAAAAAAAAAAGCAGATTTGATCTGGAAATAAAAATGCAGGATTATTTCATAGGCTCACTGAATAACCTCAGACCATTTTAAATGGTCTGGGGCCCTGTGCACAAGTTGGCAAAATATCCCCCCAAGAGCTTCCATGTTAGGTATGTTACAACTAGGGAACAAGGTGACGATCCAAGCCATGGGAATACTCAGGCTGTTAGCTGCAAGGTCCAAAGTAGGAATATGATAACGGACAAAGCACTTTCTCACAATGGAGAGTCTAACCACGACTTCACTAACTGGGGAGTAACACAGCAACTCCCACATTTTCCTGAGGTAGCTCAAGCTAGCCTGGTCTGCCTTGGGCCACTGAGGAACAATGAAGCTGATGCAATACTGGCCATTTGTTTTAGATGATAGGAATCAGTTCCATGTTGTAATATCAGAATTTTAATATTCCAGCAGAAACGTTATTGTTCCCAATGGCTTCATCCTTGGTGCTTTTAAAGCTATGTTTAAAACTTGGTAAAACCCCCATCAAATGTACTATACCGGAGTACAAGCAGAGCTGTGCTTAAAAGTTGTGTGCAGGACAGTTTTAGGAAATTACTGGATTTTTATTTTTGTCATCCCATGTAAATGTGTCATGTAAAAGAGTCCCTTTGGGGTTGCTGGGGGTGGGGGAAGGGAGAGATAGGGGTGGTTGGGGGATGGACATTGGGGAAGGTATGTATTGTGGTGAGCGCTGTGAATTGTGTAAGACTGATGATTCACAGACTGTACCCCTGATGCAAATAATACATTATATGTTAAAAAAAAAAAAAAGAGTCCCTTGGGAAATAAACTATTTCTAAATATAAAATTTTCATATCTTACATTTTATGAAATTGAGATGATTTCCTAGTAAATATTATGTGGTTAATACTGTAGGAGGAGAAGATGAGAAAAGGAAAAAGTGAATTTGTTTTCCAAATTCCCTATAATTGGACTTAATAGGGGTGCTTAGCATGTCTCTTGACCTCTTCTATCCCTAGCTATGACACTGCAAGACCCACCTCACACTTTCTGAGGGCAGTATGTCATATTTCTCGTGTAATTCACAAAGTCTTTCCATACATCCTATCCCTTTTCATCCTCATAATTGTTCCCTACAAAGTCAAAGGTATTAATGCTTCTTTTACAAAGAAGGAAACAATTTCAAATGTAGCAGAACTTGCTCAAGGTTACCGATCTCCTCAGAGGAAAGTCGAAACAGGAGTCCAGGTATTCTGGCGTTGCTTCTGACATCACTCAACCTGACCATTTGTGGGATGTGTTTTTTTAGTTCACATTATGAAGCTAGCAGTGTCCTTCTTCCAGGGCCAGCTCTTTTTCAGGCTGCAGTCCATCTTTCGCGGACTTTGCAATAATCCCAGTCAGACACAGAATCCCTTTGCATTTTCTGGGCTGCTCCCAGCCCCCGCTACGCCCCCTCCCCACCACACCCACAACCCCCACCTCCCGGTGCCCCACGCATGCGTGAACACAGGGCTTTGCCTCATCCTCAGAGCTCACCTAGCACAGAGACCTACCAAATAATCAAGGAGGTTAGAAACAAAGGAAGGAGGGAAAAAGGGAAAAGAAAGGGATTCAAACTTAAGCCCAGGGATTTTATCACCACTTTCAACACAGCACTTCTCCTCTCCTTCTCATGCCTCGCCCAGCAGTGTGGACCCACACATAGACAGAGTGAACATTCATGGAGAGGCTCAGGGAGTTAATTCTCAAAGGAAAATGAAGACAGAAAATCAATACTGCCCAGAAGTCAAATCTATATTAATGCCCTCCGCTCCACCTTTTTAATCAGACTTTTTGTCCCTTTTCCCTGATTCCTTTTAACCTCATGGACTGGCATGACCCCGCTTCCTCAAATAAAACAAACCCATCATACCTCTTGTTGACTGGAATCCGTTAATGGCTGTTAATATTTTCCAGTATCTTATTCAGCTCATATAAACTCAAAGGTTTTGCCTTTTGGTGAGGGATGCTACTTGTCTGCTTTTTGATTTCTCATTTTAAGTGAATACATTTTTATTCTTAAAATGTCAGACTTTCTGAGCCAAACTTCAAATATCACTAAATGTTCGTTCTTTGTTCACCTTAAGCTGAATGCCATCATGGCCCTTCAAAGTGTATACAGCATACAGAACACACCCCACATCCCATATATGAGAACTCTGAGAGGAGACTGCTCTTCTTCCTCTAAAGCAAGTCAGAAAATCGTCAAGTGCTAGAAGCTGTTACAAGAAGGGGTTTGGCTGATAGAAAACTCAGAATCACTACCTGCTGTAAACAATACCTCTGAACTTCAGCTCTTCACCCTTAGAGCCTGTGCCCCAAAATCTTTAGTATCTGTTTTAGATAGCAAAGTGGTAGGAATGATTTATATATATATATATATATATTCACACACACACACACACACACACACACACACACACACACACCGGGTGAGCCACCCAGGTGCCCTGGCAAAATCATGATTTAAAAAATAAAAAAAATATATATTTTTTTATATTTAAAATTTACATTATATATAGTATTATATATATATATCTGCCTTCAGCTCAGGTCACGATCTCAAGGTCTTGGAATCAAGCCCTCCACTGGGCTCTCTGTTCAGAGGGGGGTCTGCTTCTCCCTTTTACTCTCCATCTATACCTATTCTCTCTTCCAAATAAAATGTAAATCTTTAAAAAAAAAAAAATCTTGCTTTTGCCTATGCACACAACTGGCTTCTTCATACACAGGTGGCGAAAGGATCACAGAGGGGAATTTGGTTTGTGTCCATGTCCAGAATCTTCTGTAGTTAAGGTAACACACAGGCAAGAGAGAGTAGTAGCCACCCACAGCAGGGGGTAGGACTCCTGTTTGGCGACAGTTGTGCAAGGATAGCCTGCCCCCAGGACCCCGGAGTGGGCCCACAACGGCGTATGTATGTGGCGCCACCGTGGCTTGCCAAGCTGCAGCAGAAGCCAGCGCACCCAGGTCTCCAGACTTCCTCTCTTTTCTGCTCTGAGACCCAATTCTGTGAGTACCTTCAATGTGGCAGAAACAAAGGTCAGTACACCCTTCTGTGCAGGATCAACAGAAAACACCTTAGCTGCCGCCAGGGCCTCAACCTTCCATGAGCATATGGTTCCCAGGGACACAACTATTTGTGGCTAGAACTATGGGGAAGAGAGGAGGTATGTGTAAAATTGTTCTTACACTAAGCCCTTGTTGTAGCATCGTGTATCAGATCTTCTTCCCGGCAGCTGTTGTGCTCAGACCAGAGAACACAGGTTGCTGATTTCATCCCTTGTAGGGATTTGTGGACCTCGTTTAAATTTCAAGCAGGCAGCTGGTAGAGATAGAACACCACAACCAAGTGGGTGAAGAGAAGGCAGGAGGTGGAAAGTGTCGTTTTATGAGAATAAGATACCGAACACCTACCTAGTTCTTAGCTGTGCGCCAGGGACCATTCTAAACATGTATGATCATAAACTCATTTCACCCTAACAAAAAAGCTTATGACGTAGGTACTATAAGTTGTTAAAATCTGTTTTTTGCCTTCCTTATTTTTTTTTTAAGATTTTATTTACTTAGAGAATGGGGTGGGGTGGGGAGTGGGGAGGAGCAGAGGGAGAAAGAATCTCAAGCAGACTCCACAGTGAGCATGGAGCCCCATGCGGGGCTCGATCCCATGACCCCAAGATCACAACCAGAGCCAAAATGAAGAGTTGGAAACCCAGCCAACTGAGCCACCCAGGTGTCCCTTGCCTTCCTTATTTTATGTTCACTGGTTTAGATTTGTCTGCCGGTGGTGTTAAGTAGCAATAGGGTACATTGGAAACCGAACAGGTCAGGAACTGACAATCTTGTTCCAGTCTTGCTTTGCTGGTAACACTCCGGGTGACTCTGGGGATGCCACCCACCCTCTAGCAACTTCAGTTTCTTTATCTGCAAAATGAAGATGTTAGACAAGATCAGTGGGTTCTGAACCTTTTATTTTTTTTTAAGCTGTTGACTTTTTTTTGAATGATCTGGAAGCTCAATTTGTGAGGCTGATAAGAGTGGCAACCACTCTGTTTGAAGGCAGAGCCCCACGCTAGCTGGCATACTCCAAGGCAGCTCGGCTGAACTCCCAGGGCTCTCTGCAACCATACGTAAATCACTGAAGCAGATGGCATCTAAGTCCACTCTTCGCTCTGAAGCACCATGATTCTTCCATGTTATTTTAACTATTGGTGGATCCTTTTTGACCAGAGATGCTTTTAGCACAGAACCTGAGTTCCTTTCGTGAATTTATCCCACCCATGACCTCACCTGCTCTATGGCAGAACGTGGAGACTGTAACTCAACTGTACTGCTCAGAACTGGCTTGAGTCACCAAATAACAGGTAATGACAATGATTTCAGGACAGCCCCTGCAGTCCTGGAGACACATTTCCATATATTCACACCAGGGGTCACCCAAGGTCACTGGAGGCACATGGTTGGTAACTTTCCTCCCCGAGAAGTGCTCTGTGGAGTATTCTCTCTTACTCTCCACTGTGCACTCTTTCCATCCATAACAGCCTCTCCCTGTCTCCAGAGAGAGGGTGATTCCTTTTACAGTTATCTTTTTCTTGCCTGTATAGGTTTCCTCCCCCTGACTATACCTCAGGTAGTTGACCCTTTGGTTTAGCCTGCTTTTAAACTTTATGTCAATTGACCCATTCTCTCAATATTCTTTCCTGATTTCCTTTTCTCAGTGAACAACGTGATAGAAAGATTTATCCACGTGTACCTGGAGTTCATTCATGTTCAGTGCTGTAAATTCCAAATTTGGGGTAATTATGAATCACACTGATAGAAACACCTAGTACAAGTAAATTAGTCCAGCTCCAGAAGTGGAACTGCCAGGTCATACAGCATGTGTATCTTTGTTTTTTTTTAGTTGGTGTTACTCTATTTTCCAATATGATTTTATCTATAGTGAGATCCACAGTGTATGAGAATTCATGGTGCTTCCCATTATCGCTAATATGGGGTGTTGTCAGTATTCTTAATTTTTGCTAATCTGGTGGGCATGTGGAGATACCTTGTGGTTTCATTTTCACTTCCCTAATAATGCTATTTTCATGTTTATTGGCCATCTATACCTTCCAATTTTGTGAGGTGCCTTCCAAATATTTTGCCTTCCCTTCTAATGGGTTTTCTGCCCTATTTTTCATTGATTTTAGAAGTTACCTATATAGTCTACAATTAAATGGAGACTGAAAAAAGAATATTACTTCCAAATATCCTTTGTGGCTTGGCTTTTCACTTTTCATGGGTTTTGTTTTTTTGTTTGTTTTTGTTTGTTTACTTTATTTAAAAGTAGTCAAATTTAGCGGTGCCTGGATAGCACAACTGATTAAGCATTGGACTCTTACTCTCATCTGGGGTCATGGGATTGAACCTTGCATCTGGCTCCGTGCTCAGGGTGGAATCTACTTGAGGCTTCTCTCCTTCTTCCTCCCCTACTCCCCCACACACATGCTCACTCGCTCTCTCCCTCAAATAAATAAATCAATCTTTATAAAAAAAGACAGTCAAATGTATAAATCTTTTCTATTTTGGTTAATACTTTTTGTGTCATTTATTTTGAAAATTCCTGCTGTATTTCAACATAATCAAAGTGTTTTTCTGCATTCTCTTCTTAAAGCTTTCCTTTCAAACTATCGACTTGCAATTGAGTTTTTGAATGGTGTAAGCCCATTTTTTCCTAAGTGGGTAGCCAATTATATTCACCCCATTTAATGGAAAGTCGGTCATACATTGTATAAATCATAGTCACTATGGTAAGCTCTCTGCCTAAGAATAGTGTCTGTTCATACCAAGGTCTGTTTATGGGCTTTCTTACTGGGTACATCTCTCCAGACCTAAACCACACTATGTTGGTTTCAGTAGCTTTCAAGTATCTTGATACTCAGTAGAGCAACCCTTCCCACTTCGTTCTATTTTCTCAGTGGCTTTGGCTGTGCTTAGTAATTTGAAATTCCAAATTTTAGAAGCCACTTCTATGGTTCACAAAATACCTGTTGGGTTTTCTGTTGTAGTTCATTTAACCTATCAATCATTTATTAAAGGGAAAATTCACATCTTTGCAGTGCTTGCCTTCCAATGAATAAACATGATATATTTTCCCATTTATAAAGGTTTTGTTTAATATCTCTCAGTAAGATTTTATTACTATCTTTTGAGGAGGTCTTATACATTTTTGTTGAATTCATTCCTAGGTGTTAAATTGTTTTAGGCTACTGTAAAAACTATCTGGTTAAATCATTTCATTTTCTATCTCTATGTTGTAGGCATAGAGAAATATAGTTAATTTTCATATATTAATTTAATACCCAGCAAACCTGCCAAGCTCTCATTAATTCTAATAAGAATCTGTAGGTTCTACGGTTTTTTTTTAAGATAGAAAATCATATTATCTATGAATAACGCCAGTTTGTTTCTTCCTTTCCAAGTTTCATACCATTATTTATTTCTTCTTCCTCAGTTATTCAATGGATTAAAACCTTCAGTGTAATATTCCATGGAGTGGTGATAATTAGTGTCCATTTTTTATTTTTCAATGCAGAGGGAAAGCTTTCAACATTCTGCATTAAGTATAATGTTTTTTGAAGGCTTTTGTTTATTTGGTATTGTTAATAACTTTTACCATTTTTAAGGAAGTTCCTTATTATTCCTGTTATGGTAGCTGAGTTTTGTTTTGTTTTTACTAACTCCAGTATCTGGGTGCCTGGGTGGCTCAGTTGGTTAAGCGACTGCCTTTGGCTCAGGTCATGATCCCAGAGTACTAGGATCAACACCTGCATCAGGCTTCCAGCTCCATGGGGAGTCTGCTTCTCCCTCTGACCTCTTCCCTTCTCATGCTCTCTCTCTCACTTTCTCTCTCTCAAATAAACAAAATCTTAAAAAAAAAAAAAAAATAACTCCTGCACCTTCAACTGGGCAGACATCTGGGCATTCTATTTACTGAAGGAACACTTACTTCTGCAAATGCATTTTTTTTCTTTTTAGCACTCCTCATATCATCAGTGCTGTAGTTCATATTTTAGCTTAATTATCTGGAAGACAGTCCACAGTGCCAATACTCGCTTCTTTGGTGATACACGGCGGCATGGGGAGCCCGCTCTGGCATTCTGTGGTTGTGTCTGGTGCCATGATACTAATTTAAACTACCCAGTCTCTCAAACAGTCCATTCCTTACCTCTTCGACACATGGAATGCACATTCCTGAGATGCTCTGGAAAGTTCTTCTTTTTCACCATGAATTTTTTTTTCAGCTTTCAAAAACCTTGTCTCCAAAAAATCTGATCAAACAATATTGTTCTTTCTCCTGTTACATCCTGGTCCACCAATTGTCTTCATCAAAGTGTCTGTAAAAGGTTTAAACAACCATTATTAATTTTGTACCAAGGTCAACTTCGGGATTTTTCTGTGTTTTACTATGTTTACACAGTTTCTGTAATGCGCCTCGATGCTTCCTGGTAATGAACTGAGGAATGATTCAGGTAATCTGCAAACTCTTGAAAAGCCAGGTTCAGAGCACAAATTACAAGGAGTGTGGTGGTTGATGTGAGGCATGGGTCGTTTAAACTCAAATGTCTATTCAGTTTGGCTGTTTTCACATGGTAGCAAGATACAATGGAGATGTAGCTGAGCTGGCCAGTTTTAGAGAACTATTTTTTTTCTCTGCACTGGATGTAACGTCTTATTTATGAACAGAGCTTTCAGATTCAAATCATATATAATAATTCAGAGTCATAATTGGCAGACAATAAATATTTAACTTTGGTATTTTGTGATACAGATGTAAGTAGCTATGTGTGTCAGTGTGGTTTACAAGTGATGCCCCATATAACAATGAATTTGTGCTTCAGTATAGGGGACGTGGGCCACGCCAGACTTATACTTGAAAGATGTCACTTCTGCAGACACGATTATGGGTATAACTTTATTCTAGCTCTCTTTCCTGTTTGAAGATTTTATTCTTTATTTATTTTTGAGAGAGAGAGAGAGAGCATGTGCTCATGCAAGCTCCTGCACAAGTTGGGGAAGGGGCAGAGGGAGAAGCGACCCCCTGCTGAGCAGAGAGCCTGAGATGCTCTATCCCTGGACCCTGGGATCATGACCTGAGCCAGAGGCAGGCAGACCCTTAACCAACTGAGCCCGCCAGGCGCCCTAGCTCTCCTTAGTGTCTGAGTCTGAGCAAAATATTAGGCACAGGGTTAAAAAAAATACAGTATATAACTTTCAGAGGTGAATAGGGGAAAATGGAATTATAAAATTAAGCAAATCAAAATAACTAAAGAAAAAGAACATAGAAAGTGGGGAAAATACAAAGTACGAAACTAATATGGGAAAAATTAATCTAAATATCATACAAATAGCTAAATACATCAGTAATTTAAATAATAAGTTCATTTTTTTAAGATTTTATTTATTTGTCAGAGAGAGACAGAGCACAAGCAAGGGGAGCACAGGCACAGGGAAAAACGGATTCCCACTGAGTAGGGAGTCCAATGTGGGACTCAAACCCAGAACCCTGGGATCATGACCCAATCTGACCTGAATCACCCAGGCAAACCTAAATAATGATTTTAAGTAAGTAGCTTGAGTTCTCTAGGTTAAAGATAACAATTTCCAGATTTTGGGGGGTAGTACCCAGCAATATATATTTTTTAAATGACCCATCTAAAACATAAGGATTCAGAAAAGTTGAAAATCAAAGTATCGAGAAAGACAGGCCCCACTGAAATACTCCCTGAAAATATCTCACCATATTAATATGATGTAGGACTTGGAGGCAAAAAACATGACTAGATGCTACTATATGATGATAAAAGATGAATTTAGTTAGAAGCTATAACAATTCTATGTATTCACCCGATAAAATTGCTTTAAGATATAAACTTGAAATATTGACTTAAAAGGAGAAAGAAAGGGATGCCTGAGTGGCTCAGTCATTAAGCGTCTGCCTTTGGCTCAGGTCATGATCCCAGGGTCCTGGGATTGAGCCTTGCATTGGGCTTTCTGCTCGGTGGGGAGCCTGCTTCCCCATCTCTCCCTGCCTACTTGTGATCTCTCTCTGTCAAATAAATAAAATCTTTTTTAAAAATTGAAAATGTAGATCTAATCTGGATTTGGAACTCTCCGTCCACATCATTTCATATACATTTTGAAAATGTGAGTTCAATTGAGTTAAAAAATTGAGTATACATGGGGCCATAAAGCATGTCTCTGTAAAAGTTCAAATGATTAGTATTATATAGGTCACAGGTTGGCAGACTTTTCTGTCAAGGATAAGAGAGCAAATATTCTAGTCTTTGTGCATCATACAGTCTCAGAACTGCAAGTTTAACATAGAAGCAGATGATATGTAAATGAATGGGTTTGGCTCCACCCCAATAAAATTGTATTTACCCAAACTGATTGTAGGCCAGATTTGGCCCACAAACCATCATTTGGTGCCTCTGATATGGATCATATCTACGACTCTCCATAAAATTAATGTAGAAATCATTTAACAAAATGTAACTGGAAGAAAACTCCTATGTTTGGAAATTAAGAAGATGTCTTTAAGGAACTCAGGGGTTTAGAAATCAAAATTATAAAAAGAACAAAACTGTCAACTTTCACACACTGAATTAAAAAAGTAAGAGAGCCGCAAGCAGAAATTAATAAGGTGACTTATAAACAAATTATAAACAAAGCTGAAAGGTGATCTGTTGAGAGACTAATGAGATTGGTACACCTATGTCAAAATGGGTGCAAATAAACAATGGTTGGAATTCAAAAGAGAGCATATGGGGCACCTGGGTGGCTCAGTGGGTTAAGCCTCTGCCTTCAGCTCCAGTCATGATCTCACGGTCCTGGGATGGAGCCCCCATTGGGCTCTCTGCTCGGCAGGGAGCCTGCTTCCCTTCCTCTTTCTCTCTCTGCCTGCCTCTCTGCCTACTTCTGATCCCTGTCTGTCAAATAAATAAATAAATAATCTTAAAAAAAATAAAAACATAAAGCAGGTGTTAGTGATATTTTTAAAAATAAGTGGTTTTATTTAACAACTTAATGCCAATAACTGGGACTATCTGGGTGAAAGACAATTTCCTAAAAAAAAAAAAAACTTGTCAAAGCTGTTTTTGAAGAAATAAAGAACCTAACTAATCCTAAAATCACTAATAGAGATAAAATCACAAGTTTTAAAACTTCCCCCCCCAAAAAAAATCCAAGAGCAGAGGTTTTACCAGAAGCCTCTACCAAGTATTATAAGGTAGATCTATGACAGCAGAAAAAGCAAAGGACTCGTCCCCAACTCATTTCATGGAGTTCGTAGCTGTTCCCTGTAGTGGCTTTGTACCATGTCAACTCAGGTATGCCAGAATTCTGTGGCCCAGAATTCCCTTTCTAGTGCTGTTCCAGGTTGGGACTGGCTGGAGGAGAACGTTGTGTAACATTTGGGTGGCAGAAAAAGGAGCTAGTTTTACAGTTAAGGCCGGTGTAGGCACTGCTGTTGGCTTGTACGTGACCCTGGTCATCTGGCCACGTGGATCCGTGGCTCATTCCACTCCCTCCAGATTGCCCACTTTCATATCTCAGAGTCCCAGGCCAGGTGTGTGTGCCTTCTATGGTCAAGGGTGCCAGCTTCTCCTCGGGCCACCCACATTGCTGAGGCTGGAGGTGGGGACAGACAAACTCTGTTCCCGGTTTTCCTCGGAGCTATGAGAAGTCTCTGCTCTCCCTGACTTCGCCTTCGTCTCTGATGCCCACTGCCAGCCAGCCGGCCTACGCTAACGTGCCTACAAAGACAGCAGCCCCACATAGATTCCTTAACCAGCAATTGGAGAGGGTCTATTTGGTATGAAAAACTCCTCATTCTATAACACTCAGAGCGATCAAAGTTTAACTGGTACATTACTCAAAATCGAACAAGTCAGTACAAGACAGGCAAATTATAGGAAGCCAATCTCACTCATGAACAAAGCTGCAAGAATCTTAAAGGAAGTATCAGCAAAGCAAATCTAGCATGAAGAATCGGGTTTCTGAGAACTCTCTTATGATAAGGTTCCTTTTAAATAACATCTCGGCCCATCAATTGAACGGAAAGATAACACTCTATTATGAAACATAAGCTTGCTTTCGTAGAAGCACACAGTCAAACCTGCCAGTTACCTTGGGATTATTTTGAAGCAAATCTGACACGTGTCACTTAATCAACAGAGAACAAATTGGACAGTGGCCAGAGTGGATGTAGGGCGAACATTTAGTATGCATTACAGTAAGGAATATACAGCAGCTTGGTCTACACCTTTGACTAAGAATTAGAAATGAATGAATGTGGATATAATCAAAGGAAATTTGGGAAGAAAATGGGTGGTGAAGAAATGGATTGGCTTATGCCTACTTCCACATCAACATTTAAAGGATTTTCAGCATAGGCTATTAGAGTGCATTACTGCACATTTAGGAATTGTCATCAGTTTTTTGCCTGTTAAGCCTACATTTATCTAGGAAAACACTTAAGGAAAATTCAACCCAACAAACCTATACTTGGGGATCGTCCAGATCATCTGGCTTCTTCACCATTGGCAAAACCCTCCTAGAACCTAGGGATTGTTGATATGGATAGTCAAGAGATTTCTGTGCTTCTCGAATATTGCTGCTTCCCTATTATTTCAAAATTGTGCTTCCTCCCTCTTTTGAAAATTTTCTCATATCTAATATTTTAAGTATTTTCTATTTTTTTGTTGTTTTCACATGAAAATGAATGGTCAATTGTATATCAACCAGCATTTCTTTCCTGGCAACCAGGGGACTCACCAATGATGTGGGACAGAGTTTTGGGTCCACAGCTATTTTAGTCTGTGTTTTCTGTTGCTTAATTTTTGTGAGCTATTTTTGTTTGGTTGGTTGTTTTCGTTTTGCTGACAAAGTAGCAAAGTTATATCTAGTACCAAGAATGGTTTTCTATACACCACAGTCACTGAGCAACCAAAGAACCAGGAATATTTGTGGGGCTTACCAGTAACTGAAATGCTTGAGTGTTGTGAGTTTTGAATTTGCTTTTTTAACTTTACTACTACATAGAAAGACAAAATTTGATGAAGCAAGCATGAATGATATATTTACATCCGAGAATAAGGTCATAAAATTAACATTAAAGGCTAACCGTGTACCAGGCACAATTCTGATTTCTCTATTAATTCATACAGAAATCCTGTGAGGTAGGATTGTTATCCCACTTTCCAGATAAGGAAATCGAGGCATAAAGAAATGAAGTAACTTTCTCTAGGTAACAAATTTAGTATTTGCCTGGCGTGGGATATGGACCCAGCTTTGGTCATTTGAGGGCAGTGTTGAGGCTCCTAACTACTATACTAAGTCAGAATGAATAGCTCTATTAGAACATCGATTAACAAGGGCACCAGGAAGCTCAGTTGGTTAAGTATCTGATTCTTGGTTTTGGCTCAGGTCACGATCTCAGCGCTGTGAGATGGAGCCCCATGTCTGGCTCCGTGCTCAGTGAAGACTCTGCTTAAAATTCTCTCTCCCACTGCCCCTCCTCCTCCACCCCATTCGCATGCTGGCTCACTCTCTCTAAAAAAAAAAAAAGAAAAAGTTTTAAAAAAAGAAAGCAGATCTCCTGAGATTTGTTAAATCAAGGGTAGGTGCACTGCTGATGCATATGGAGTTGATAAAAAAAATAGTTTCATCATTGAGAGTTTTAAATCTTTTCGTCCTATATAGTTTTGTGGCTAAAACATAACATTAGGAATTTTTTTTAAGGCCTTATATATTTTGTTCTAAACCTATGTTTAGCAGAAGCCTGGAGAAGTGTTGAGATCTGTTTTCAAAATGAGAATTGATATCTTTGGTTAGATTTTCCTTGTTTTTCCTTTCATAATGGCATTGTGGTATCTCTCCATTCATCTCACAATCTGCACGCTAGCCAAATGCTTTCCAAGATATCAGGTTAAGAATAACAGCAACAGCAAAACAAAACAACAACAACAAAAAAACCCCACATTTTTTGGCCACTTTTTCACAAAATTGTTTTGGGCTTCATAAAAATCTTAACAATGGAAATACACTGTCTACGATAAAATTGTGTCTTCTTTATGGAGAATTGCTACTTGCCACTTATGGTTTATGAAATGTAAATGAGAATTATTTTGTGGACAGTTCTAACAGTTAAGGAGCATCACAGCAACCTAACTCTGGGGATTTCCAAGTCTACCATGAGTCTAAGATTGATTCTCAGATGTACAGATGTTTCTTAGACAGTGATGGAGGTCCATGCCAATTCTGAAATGCCAGTCTAGAGCGTAAGGTTCAAGTCACAGCAACTGTCTTTTCATCTCTGTGTACCCAGGGCATAGTACCCAGTAGACATCTAAAAAATATGGAGTGAATGGGTGAATGAATGCATGAATAAATGAAATTTCATACTTACTTGATCATTACACAACTAGAAATTAACATACTTTAGTCGTTAGCATTTATGTTGGTCTCTCATGGTTTAAGCACTTAGAGATTTTGAATTTAAATTGTATTTTATTATTTTTGTGCAACATATGGGCATTATTTGTGTCTTTCTGAAAAACCATTTATGTCTTTTGGTGTATTTAAAAAAAATCCCAAATTCAGAGATATCTTCTATATTACAATGTTGAAAAAGATATTTTAAGCATTTTGAGAAGACATTAACTCTCAATATTAACAAACAGGTGAGTATGGTAGAAATCACCCTTACGTGACAGCTAACAAGTACTTACTGTGTCTTAGACATTAAGGACAAGTACATTTTCTTCAACAGTGAAGTGCCCTAGACATTGAGGACAAGTACATTTTCTTTAATAGAACCCCTTAGCGTTCTGTTTCAAGATCTACCATAAAAAATATGCTTTATGCAAGCATATAATTTTGTTACTTCAAACTCCATTTAACTGGATTTTACGTTATGCTTCTACTTTTAAAAAATCATCCCCAAACAAGTTGGTGATATTGAAAGAGCCTCCTTACCTAACATTTATTCTTAAAGCCCTGCCCACACCGGCTTCTAAAGTATCCTTCACTGTGGTTAGGCATTATTATGATATGTGTGGTTTTATGAGGATCCTGACCATATGTTCTCGAATTGTGATTTTTTCAGATCCCTGTGACCTTTCCTAACCACTCAGTACCAACTAAGAGAGGAGCAATCAGGGACCACAAGATGTCACTGTAGGTTTCCCAGCAACCTTCAGAGAAGTGAATGACCCTTGGACAAAGGTTCACTGTTAGAGAACAATCACTATGCTTTCCCCCAAGGTCAGGCCTGCCCTCAGACCTCCTCTGCCCTCACTCCCCATCCCTAGGCTAACAGATTTAGGTACCCATGTTTACATAAAATAGAATAAAAAATAAAATGGAACAAGAGGGCGGCTCGGGGATGACGGTTATGAGCTCCATGTGCGTGTGGCCTGGTAGAGACACCCACAGCAAGGCGGCCTCCCGGAACTGAACGATGGCCCGTTCCAGATGCGACTGTGCAAGGGTGGAAATTTGGCACTAGCAGGTACAAGGGAATCTAACATATCCTGTGATGATTTAAGGCAAAGTTTTTATCTTGCATTTAGTGAGTCATCTGTACTTTAGAGAAAAGAAACATTTTTTTTTAAAGGATGGGAATATAACATTTTTTTAAAAAAATTTTAGAAAATGGAGAGATCGCAGACTTTTACTCTAAGATAAAGAATTTAAACATGGTCCATATAGTTATTATTCTAGAAGGCAGTTTATGAACTGGGTTGCTCTTCGGAAAATAAAAATTAATCAACGTGTGTTTGATGACATATGGAATTACTGTTTTTTGTGTGATTAGGATACTATAGTTATGACTAGACAGAGTCCTCATCTTTTTAGAGGTAGATAGTGAACTATTTATGGGTCATATCATATAATGAGGTCTGCTTCAAAATAATCCCAGGACTGGGGTTGGGAGGGCTGCGGGTGGCTTGAAGATGAAACAAGACAAGTTGTGAGTTGATAATGTTGAACTGGGTGCTGGAGACTGTATGAGTTTAGAGTATTCCACTGTCATATGTGGGGGAAACTGCCAACCAGGATTCCAGCTGGAGTCCCTTCATCTTGATCTGTTTCTGAAGATTTGGGTGGGGGCTCAACGCTGCCTTTTGGAAGCAATGAGCTCCTGAACTTTGTGACTGCTTGTGTAAACAACAAAACAAAAAAAACAAACAGAAGTATTAGTGTCCCACTTGTAATCTTTAAACTGTCAGAAGTTGATCCAACTCTGTAGCTTTTTTAGAATTTCTTGAAAATGTGTACTCACTCCTTACAGTGTGTGGCATCATCACAGATTTCTATCATAATCCCTCTTAGATTTCAACTTTCCATTTTGAAATTTCTGAAGTATTAAGATTCCTCTCCTCTAGAAGTGCCTTTAGCTCATTGACGGTTTCCAGCGTCATCCTTTGAAACTATTCCAGTGTTCACAGTGCTCTCTCACGGAGGACTGGCAACCAGCCCAAACTCAGGTCCCCGAGTTTTCAGACACATTAGCGTTGGTTAAAATGGGAATAGAATGGCCCCGTTTCATTTCCCATATCCTGCCTAAAAGGTGTAAAATTTTATTTTAGCCCTTGTGGGCAGTAATAGTATGTCATCTCTAATCTACACCATATTTAAGACGTTTTTTCCTGAGATGTAATATTTCGGAGTCTGTTATCTTCTACGGAATATAATTTTAATTATTTCCTGGAGTATTTTATCTACTGCTGGTTTGCTTTAAAACTTCTGCCTCCTCACAGGGCTCAATGATATCCTGTTGCTTCCCAAATCCACTTCTGCACTGACACGAGGGAAGATGCTAGATTCTTCTATATATCTAGATATTTCGTAGTGGGTCCGTATTTATACAATCCTAGATGATCAGCATTTAAGTGATTCAGTTGCAAACACTCTTACTTCACTGTGCATTTTTTTAAATGAAATCATACAGTTGAGCTACTCCATAGATTTAATATTCTTTTCCTTATTTTTTCCAGTAAATTAACTGTAACATTTTCCTTCAATTTCTTGGAGTCATTTTTTAAAAATTATTTCTGCTTTGGATGTACCTAAAATTTTTGAAAGAAGTAATTATTATTTCCTGAGTGCCCCTGATTATTTATGTGAATTTTTAAATGTATTCTGCAGGCCAGCACACATCTCACTTAACTAAGTATGTAGTTATGATGAAATCCAATGGCTTTTTTCTCCCCACTGCCCTGGAAATTTATTACCCCCAAAGGACTACATTAAAAAAAAAAAAAAAAAAAACCCTCTTGAAGTATTAAGTATTCTTTGGAATTCCATTTTCGAACGACATCTTTTTTTTTTTTTGAGTGGCCACTATTTAAGAGATACAGTGTGGTAGATCTGTGACATCTCAGATGTATATACTCTGAGTACCCAACCCAGTGGGGGGGGACTGTCAGAGAAATAATTCCCTTCAGCCTTTCTCAAGGCCTGGGAATGTGCCCCCCATCCAAGCTGCCTCAGCTAGCTGGTCCAGTTTTTCTGGCAAGGTCTTGGACTACGCCCCCAGCTCAGTGTCCGAGCCAGAGCCAGAAGACAGTAATCTTACCCAAGTTCTTCATTTTACAGAAGAGGACTCCTAGGTATCATTAAGCCGCTTGCCCCCAGTCCTTTAGTTTAAAGGATTAAAGCTTAATTCAAGATAAGGAAAAGATAGTGGTGTCCATTAGTGATAATTTTGAGATAAATGCTGGCGATGGAATCCGGCAGCAACTCTGAATGGGGTAACGCACAGGAAATAACTTTATTCACAAAACGTATTTGTTCTTACCTGGTTTGTTATATGAAGGCAAGAGCCCATTAATTTTTTTTTTTTTTCTGTAAATACCAATGGAAGGTAGAGCCTAAACATAGTGATAAAATGGTAAAGAAAGAGAATGGAATCCGTGACCATTTTTCATCAAGACAGACCTGGATATGTTGATACCGCGTAACTGGACTCCTGGCTCAGTTAATCCTTGAAGACCTCCATGGGCCAGTTCCTGCTCTCCACTAGGTCATGGCCAGTGTGCCTTGTTCAACTTTACGTGCCAACTGAAAACACCAGGCACATGTGTGGTTCTTCCTCTCATTGCCCTACCTTTTAGGGTGAATGCTTTCCATCATACTTAAATTGACCACTGATGCCTTCTGGCCTAGAAATGACCTCCAGAAAAAAATCACAATAGTGAGCTGTGCCTATGTAAATAACAGGGCTGTGATTTTTGCATGGAAGCCAATTCTAAACTTAGATTCTTACCAAAGGAACATGAGCCACCTACCAGCTGACCCTAATGCACACACACACTATTTATTCCCGAGGCTGAAGCAGAAAGGCTCACCAGTCACCCATCACCGCTGAGCTCTCTGGGGGCAGCCTTCTGTCTGTACCTATTTTCAAGGGTCAATTTTACAAGGGACAGATTTGTACATAATTCAAATCAGGTTTCCTATTTTAAATAAGGAGTTCATGTTTATTTAGCTTCCGAATAGGAAATGCAATTTTACACATTCTTCCCTTTCTGTGCCGTGCAAATAGTTAAATACTTCCGGCTGCAGCTGAGTCTTCCTTTAAAAATAGAAAATCCTACTGCACTTCTGGCCCATCCCCCACCAGCTCCTTCCCAACCCGATCCAAGTGCTTCTGAATAGAGCTCAGTGTCCCAGCCCCTCTCGGGTTGGCACACAGGAATCTTTGTGAAAGTCCAAAGGGGAGCAAAAAGTAGCTAGAAATCCAGCCTCTGGCATTTCTTCCGGCTAGAGCACTTGACTTTGACACCTGGCTGTAGCAGACAGAAACTATGCCTGCAGATATTGCCGATGACATGAACTGCGTAAAGCAGATGCTCATGAAAACCAGAGCAAGTGTAGAAGAATGTTCTTCTGAACAAAAAGCTAGCTGGGGTATTCTGACCAGTCAAGGTTAGTAGAGCAGCCATTGCAGATCTGTTGGTGTCCTGAAGTAAACTAGAGTGACCTGTGGGTTTTGGGGTTTTTTTTTTTGTTGTTGTTGTTTTCTTTTGTTTGTTTGTTTGTTTTGCAAATACTAACTTTCAACTTGGGTGCTTTCCAGAACATGGGTTCTGAAACGTAAATGTATGGCATGGCAAAGGGGTGGACTCTTTTCATGGCTTAGTGTACAGAGAATGCATCTATGGATTCCTTTTTATGACCATGTATGAAACACCACGGTATGATCTCAGTCTTTGCGTTGTTTACCTTTCCACTTCTTGTTTTAAAAATGTGTATTTAGAAAAAAATTGGGAAGGATATACAATCAAATGGAATGGTTGTACTTGGAAAATATCATGGCTTTCTGTGTTTTATGATATATTTGTCGTCCTGTTTAATGTTCCTCTATTGTAACTGGCTAAAAAAATACAGTCATTGTTGCTACGATTTCAAATATACACATTATTATATGAAAATGTAGACAGCAGTTCCACATTTTTTTTTCATTCTTAGAAGGCAACTCTTAGATCATTTAATCAGTTTATTTTTAAGTATTATGGACCACTATGCGCTCTGGGGTTGAAGAGAGAATGGGACAAGATAAATCTCCCTGAACATTTGCAAGGACTGAGATTGCTTCCGGGCTTGAGTTCAGGCAAAGCACTTAATCTCTGTCTTCATCTTCCCGGGCCACCATAACAAAATACAAGAGGCTGGGCCGCTTAAACAACAGAAATTAACTTTGTCACAGTTTCGGAGGCTTCAAGTCCAAGATCGAAGTTGTCACATGGCTAGGCTTCGGTGAGAGCTCTCTTCCCGGCCTGTAGACGGCCACTTGCTCGCTCTGAGCTCACGTGGCCTTTTCTTGATGCAGATCTCTCTCTCTCTGTTTATAAGCCCACCAACTCTGTCAGATTAGGGCCCCATCCTCATGGCCTTGCTTAACCTTAATTACCTCCTAAAAGCCATACCTCCAAATAGAGTGAGACGGGGTGTTGGGGTTTACCAGAGGAATTTGGTGGCAGACAAAACCATCGTATCTTAGTCCCTTTGTGCTGCTCTAGCAAAACACCACAGACTGGGCAGCTTATACATGAATTTATTTCTCCCAGCTCCGGAGGCTGGAAGTTCAAGATCACGGTGCCACCAAGGTCATGTTCTCCATGCGGGTCCTCTTCCCGCTCACTGCTGGCGGCTCCTCACAGCATCCTCACGTGGGGGAGGGGCTGGGGGAACCACGAGGACACCGATCCCGCTCGCGGGGGCTCCACTCTCGGCTTAAGAACCTCTCCAAGGCCGCCCCTGCTAATACTGTCACAGCGGGCACCAGGATCTCCACACAGGGATTTTACGCGGACGCCATTCCGCCCACAGCACTGAACCTCGGTACAACGGAGTGACAGGGTTCTATTAACGACAGACTTTGGGTCAAACACTTCCCACACAGGCCCATTTAGCCCTTAGGACAACTAGAAAATGTAGATCCCGGTCACCTCCGCTTTACAGATGAGAAAACAGATGCAGCCACGGAAACCTACCGAGTCGCCGCAGCAAACACCGACGGGCAGACGCCGCACCCTGATCTGCCTTCCTCCGCAGCCCGCCGGGGCCCGTCCCCAGCTCCACACGCCCTCTCAGCGCCCTTCCGACAGCTCCACACGCCCTCTCAGCGCCCTTCCGAACACCGTCCCGACGACAGCTGAGGAAGCAGGAGCAGCAGCGGGGATGGAGACTCTGCAGAGACTAAGTCGGCAGCGTCGCTCCTGACCACCCAGGAAGGCCGCGGAGGCTCCCGCCGAGCTGAGGAGAACACTTCCGGGCTGGGCTCTGCAAGGAGGTCCCGGGAAAACTGCCTCGTTTGTTGAGAGAAGGCATCTCTGAGGTGCCGTGGTCGAAAGAGCACAGCTTTCTTTGACTTCCGAATTAAATCCAGCCTCAAGCTCCCATCCCGCAGGCTGACTGGGAACTTGATCCTTTTAATAAGGTCCCCTCGGCCCTCTTCAGCTCTGCGCAGACGTGAGCGCGGAAAGCTGGCGCAGTGGGGAGCCTATCCCGCCTTCAGCCCCTTCCTGTGGCGGAACGGGCTGGCCCAGCCCAGTTAGCCTTGAAACAAGTTCAGCCAGTCTGCGGCCCCCACGTCAGACCTACCCCGCGGAGCTCTGTCCTGAGTGGGCGCAGGAGCCTAGAGCCCGCCTCTTCCTCCAGGCTACCACGGGACTTAGGTCCTATCATGTCCCTGGGGCGTGGTCTAAGCAGGGACTTAGGTCCTATCACCTCCCTGGGGCGTGGCCAAAGCTGGGACTCAGGCTCCTGCTGGGCTTCATGGTGGGCTTTCAAAACCTCAAGACCTTTTTTTTTCTTTTTTTCTTTTTTAAAGATTTTATTTATTTATTTGACAGACAGAGATCACAAGTAGCAGAGAGGCAGAGAGAGAGGGGGAAGCAAGCTCCCCGCTGAGCAGAGAGCCCAGGACCCTGAGATCATGACCTGAGCCAAAGGCAGACGCTTAACCCGCTGAGCCACCCACACACCCCTTTTTTAAAGATTTTTTAAATTTATTTATTTGACAGACAGATCACAAGTAGGCAGAGAGGCAGGCAGAGAGAGAGGGGAAGCAGGCTCCCTGCTGAGCAGAGAACCCGATGTGGGGTTGATCCCAGGACCCTTAGATCACGACCTGAGCTGAAGGCACCCACTGAACCACCCAGGTGCCCCTCAAAACCATTTCTGTCGCTCTCTGCACCCCCCTCCCTCCATTCCTTTGCCCCTTCGCTCTCCCACTTCCCTCCGGCCTCTGTCCTTCTTTCTCTTCTCTGTCTTCTCCTCACCCTACCAACGTACCTTCCTCCCACGGACTCTAAATCTCCAGGTGAGGGGAGCCATCTTCCAGCAGCTTCTGCTGTCTGGACCTCTCAAGCCCTGTGAGCAGAACAGATAAACCAGCGAAGCGGATCCACCCAATAGAGGACTCTGTAACAAAAGATGGAGAATTGTGGGGCTCCTGGATGATGCAGTCCGTTGAGTGAGGGACTCTTGGTTTCTGCTCAGGTCATGATGTCAGGTTCATGAGCTCAAGCCCGGCTTGGGGCTCATGCTGAGCGGGGAGTCTACTTCTCTCTCCTTCTGCCCAGTCCCCCTGCACCTGCCCACATGCACTCTTCCTAAAATAAATAAATGAATAAATAAAATCTTGAAAGAAAGGAAGAAAGAAAGAAAATTGAGCAGGGGGAAGACAATATGGAAAAAAGAAAAAATTGGGGGAATGGATACAACAGTCCAGTTTAATTAAAGCATAGGCTGTGTGGAGGCAAGTAATAGAACATCAGAATGGAAGGTCTAATCACATTGTAAATAATCTTTTCTTCTCTGATGGGCATCTTAGGCAGTACTCCGTGACGAGCCATTAAAGTTTCCAGGCGGGAGAGCAACAAGATTCCAGAAGTCTTTTGGGGGTTGGGAGGGCGGAGGGCAGCCCTTTGCATTTGTGTAAACTGAGCATGTGTGCCCAGCATGGGTCTTGGCTGCTATGGAAACGGGTTCCTTTTCTCGTTTTCCTAAAGGCACTGTAGGGGCTGGCAGCAGCTCTGGATGCTCTTGAAGTGTAATTCAGTGGCAGCGTTAAAGAAGGGCGGGGTAGAGTTGGGAACCCGGAAGACCTTTCAGGGACGGTGCAGTCCAAACTCAAAAGGAGGCAGACCATACTTCATCCATCTCTGTGTATCTCTGGCATCTAGAAGGGTGAAAATTGCCCTCGCACATCACCATGTGTTTAATAAATGACTGCATAGTGGATGGACGTGAGGGGCAAGATCACCGCCTTAAAGAAATACCCTTTGGACTCACTCATGGGGCAGGCCTGCGGCTTGGCGGAAAGTGAGGACCCACGACTCGAGGAGCAGAGTGCGCAAGCTCGTCTCTGCAGCTCCTGAGAATGTGAACATTGATTCAACAGGTCGTGAATGTAATCCATATACTAGGTCTTAGGGACACAGTAATGAACAAAATATACCACGTTCTAATTTCCAAGATCTTACATTCTAGCAGCCATCAGTGCTCAGAAGAAAAAACACAAAAGCAGGGTAAAGAGAACAAAGAAAATGACAAGAAGGACTTTCTCCTGTGAGGTGGTCAAGAAAGGGCATGTCCAAGAGAGTGACATGCCAGGGCAGAACAGAAGTCAGAAAGAGCCACGTGCATCTCTCAGAAATAAGGCAGGGTGGGCAGAGTGAAGGGAAGTGTATCTGGTGTGTTGAGGAGAAGCAAAGAGGCCACTGTGACTGATGGAAGGGGTCCAACCTAGAACTGAGATCAGAGAGGGGCCTGGAGACACTTGGAGGTCATAACAAGGACTTTGAATTTTCCTCTGGGTAAGAGGGGAAGCCATTGGATTCTTTCTGACTTAAGAAGGATCATTTTGGCGCCTGTTGTTACAGCAGACTATTGGAAGGGCTCGAGTGGAAACAGACCATCAGCCCAGACTTTTGCAACCAGTTGGGGGGAGGGTAAGGGTGGCCGACGCAAGGGGAGCAACAGTGGCTGGATTATATTTGAGTGGGAGAGGCGAAAGACTCACTGAAGTTTGCCTGTGGGCTGTGAGAAATGGAAAGGAAGGATTACATGGAGGTTTTTGAACTTGGAGCGCCTGGATGGGTGGAGGCGGCAGGTGTGAATAGGGAGGAGAGGTAAGAGGAGCACAGCACATGCTGGTTTTCCGTGTGAACTTGAATTGCCTATTTAAATACCCAACTGGAGAAATTGAAAAGCCAGCTGGAAATTCAAGTCTGGAACTTAGAGGAAAGAGCTGGTCTGGAGATACAAAGTTGGGCTAATCGACCTGTGAATAATATTCCCATCCATGGGGCCAGAAGAGATCCCCCTAAGAGTGAGTAGAGATAGATGCTAGGACCCTGCTTGTGATGATGAAGATACATAGACTGAGAAGAACCCAGGTGATAATAACTAGCTCCTCGCAAAGAAGCACGTAGACCAGTCAACACATATGAAGTTTCCTGGAAAATTATTGTGGTTAGGTTTAAGACCATACCATAAGTTCTTTAAACAATAGTACTGTTTAAAGCAAAAGATAACCAAAATCATCTTTGAGAGAAAGATGATGTGTTTGGTTTTAGAAATGTCTAGAGAGACCAAAAAAATATTTAAATGTAAATTTTTAAATTGGCAGTAAATTTTGTGGGAGAGACCAGGGAAGAGCTATAGATTGGACAGTTATCCATATGGATGAGAACATTGTCCCTAAATTTTGATCATTCCCTATCTCTTTATATCACCTACAGAGATATAGACAAGAGGAAGAAGATGAGCTAAAGCCTCATAATGTTAAGTAAGTTAAGTTGTTCTAACTTCTATTTAGAAGAGGTAATAAAAAGCTAACAGGCAGGTACAGGGAAATAATTGTCTAAAATGGAATTTCATTTGTGGTGTTGTCATGTTTCTGATGTGTTTGGTACTATGCTAAGTACTTCGTGTTCACTTACAACCATGTGATGTACATAGACTTATCCTTCCCTTCATGGCTGAGAAAATTGATGTTCAAGAGGTTAAATCACACAACCAGCATCTGTGCTGGGATTTGAACTTGGATCCATCTGAAGACATCCAGCGTGCTCTGTCCACAGTGCCAGGACCAGTGACAGTTAATTGGGATGACTGAGTAGTCTCTTCCAAGAGCAGCACTGTTACCTGGAGAGGGTGTTAAAATATTTCTCTCTTGATTTTGGATATTTGTGGATATGGTAGGGGAATCCATTGTCTTCACTTTGTTGGAAATTTTTTTTTTTAAAGATTTTATTTATTTGTTTGGCAGAGAAGCAGGCAGAGAGAGAGGAGGAAGCGGGCTCCCCGCTGAGCAGAGAGCCCGATGTGGGGCACTTTGTTGGAAATTTTGTCTTCTTCTTTTTTTTTTTTTTTTTAGATCAACCCTGATACATTTTTCACTCGCCTGTTGTTTTTTTCTGTTGGGGGCCAGACATTATCTTCTTAAGACATAATGAAGGGATCCTAGACCATGAACAAGAGATCATTTAGAGTAAGTCACATATCCATGCAACTCACCATTTATACCTGAAGTTCCCGGGACACAACTGGTGGTTTCAGATCTGGACTAGATTTTTCTGAGAAAACTTCTAGAAAGTCAACAGGAATGGAAAGAAAGGAGAGTCTCAAGCTTGGAAGGGACTGGTTTTATTAGTATGTTACTTCCCTCCTTGTCAAGCATGTCCCCATGGGTCTGTGTGGTTCTATAAACGTGGTTAAACAGCAAAGTACACAGTCAAGGTCAGTAAATGCCTGGTGATTTTTAATTATTTTGCAAACCTGTGCATAAGGATGGGCCAGATTTGAGCCTGAAGCTTATCTGCATTTGGGGATCTTCTTTAAGCAAAATAAGATAAATCACAGTCTTAGAAAGAGTTCATGCAATGTAGGGGTCCTGAACTTGAGTTTCATTGGCTTCATGGTAAATCCATTGCCATTAGAAAGAAGATTTTTGGTTTAATGCTTTATAGCAAAGGGAGCTGTAAAATGCATTAACATTTGGCACTGATTCAAACGTGAAGATGCCATTGCCTCACACCTCTCCTTACAGTTGCCTGTCTGAGATGAGTGTCCTGACTTTCCTATTTGGGGACCGACTGAGGAAAGTGGGTGCAACCCAAACTCAGAGAGCCCTCTGCACCACTGGAAGGTTCACTCGGGAGTGAGTCTACAGCCTACTTCTGTGCTTGGGACTAAGAAGGAGAGCCAGGAAATGACTTTCTAAAACATAAATCGGTTTCATCATAGCTATGGGTAGAGCTATAATTGTACTTCTCTGATTTTATTGCAAGGCACATACTGCAAAAAAAAAAAAAAAAAAATCTTAGGATAAGCAATTTGTCAAGGAGAAAGAATCCGTAAGAAAAAGCAATTTGGAAAATAAAACAGATCTTCGCAAGTGTTTGGTTTTAGAGGTGAAAGGTCATGTTACAAGGAGCTCAGAGCTCCTTAAGATGGCTGAATGGAACAAAGCACATGACAAGCGATTTTTTTTTTAATGTTGATAAAAACAAAGAGATATGAGTCGGATTTACCTCAGCAGTGGCTGGCTTGAAGTGCCATGGGGAGACGGCGATTTAGGTATGGTACATACCTTCACCAAAACGGGTATTAGCTAAGAGAGTGGCTGTTTTTACTCTAGCAATGAGTTGTTTACAGAACGGGGCAGGCGCGCTCCCTGTAAATTGTATCCCAGATGTCTGGGGACGGGTGTTGTGTCTAAATATAGTCAAGTCAGCTCATGTGTAGCCTCAGTGAGACCTTCACAGTAAGCATTCGATTAGCGTGGGGAAAGTTACAGGTGTTTTGTAGAAAACAGTTATCACAGTGAGTAACTTATCCTCAGGAGTTAAACTGGACCTTTAAAAAAAATCTGAGCTAGCCCATTAAAGTCTGACAAGACTGGAAAGTTACGGAACTGCTATCTATGAAGATATGTATAATTTTGCTTGGTTTCAAGAAAGCTTATAAATCTTTGTAATATAAAGCATACCCATATTGAAAGGTAAGAGATTTTATATTGAACACATTTGAATGGAAATTTGCAATTGCCGAATGTCAGATTTTGGAGGGAAGAAATAGGGCGGGGTAGAGACTTAGTTCAGAACAGGAGCTAGAATTTGATCTGGTAGCCTTTGATTCTCACCTGTTCCTGGATTAATTTCAGAGACTGTTCTCCGGCATTACAAGAAAGCCAATGAAGTGGGGTTGCTTGGGAGTTAAGTAAGCAGAGTTCAAACAAACAAAAAGCTTTTTGCTTTGAATCCAGGCATGGTCATCCTTCAGTAGATGGACTTATTTCCTATGGCTTACTTGGGAAAAGAAAACATGGCAGTAGATGTTGATTGTTGGCTTAAATGCATTTATTAGTCACTCAGCTGCTCTATTTAGTTTAATTAAACTGATAGCAGTGAAGATTATTTTAGTCAATAGCGGCTGCTATTCATGGCTTGAGTTTCTCTAGTTTTGGAGAAAAATGATGGTTCCATAAGATTCATATCAAAATCTCTCTCATTTACCAGTTTGTTTAGCAAAGATACTCGGTGATTATCTATTGTGCGTTTATGGATCAGGCACTTCACCCGTTTATTTCCAGTCCCCCCCACCTCAATCCTGTCCAGTTGTTGGTGGTGCTTGCCCATTTTGGGGGGAAAAGTTAGGTGACTTCATGGGGGAAGCCACTGTCCTAAACTGGGATGCAGATCCTGGCCTGCCTGGCCCCTCTGTCTTTCCCCTGGGGAGCTGCTGGGCTCCAGCCCCATTAACTCCTCCCATCAGTCTCCCCCCACCCCACTATCCTAGTTCTTGAAGGAATAATGACAGACAGCAGGGGTCCCATGCACATGTGCAGAGCTGAGTTCATCCCAGGAAAACAACAGGGGGTGCACTCTCACACCCTCTGCCCCTGACTCATGGACCCACGGATTCCTCGTCCAACGTTCTCGATTTGCAGTGGTTTGTCACTGACACCCCCACGTGAACCTTTCCTGCAGATTACGGTGACATTTAACTCCTTTGTCTTGCCATGGGAGGTCATATTAATAGAAATAGCAAATACACATAGGTGTCAGCCTTTTTTCTCCCCATCTTTCTTAGACCTAAGTTTTAGTGATGAAGACAATGTCAGTGGGTCAAAAAGCTGCGGGGCAGTGGGACAGGAAGCTATGGGAGAGTCTGCGGGGAAACTGGCACTTGGCATATGGGACACGGCATTGAAATACTTTTCTTTATTTTATTACTTCTGTGGCCTGTTTTCTAAATGAGCCTTTCCTTTCCTTTTTTTTTTTTTTTTTGTCCTTTCTTTTGTGAAGCAAGCAATGCTGAAATTGTTCAGAAGTTTAATATAATAATTTTGATGGGCAAATGCATTCATATGAAAAGAGGGATATCAAGCTCCCGTCGGCTGCAAATACTGTTAGCTTTATTGTCCCTTAAAGGTTTTCATGAACATGCCAGGTAGAAATAAGCCCAAAACGAATCCAAAAGACCACTTCTCTAAGATTTTCCCAATCCCACCTTCTGGTCAGTTGCCCTTTAGCTAGTGACAATGAAAGAAGCAACAATCCTGAGTGGCATCATGTTATTCGGCATCTATCTTTTAGTGATCAATGAAGGTAATGAAATTTATTAAGCCATTATACAGGAGGGAAGGCATGATCATTTACAAATGCTACAAATGACTATTTACATGCATACATTTAAACATTGGATAGTGTAACTTTATTAATTTACTACTGCTCTGCTGAATAAGCTGGACTGATGCGATCTTGTTGGAAAGCGACTGTTATAATTTTCTTATTTAAATATTCACAATAAAATCAATATGTCCAAAGTTCTCCAGAGTTTCACTCTGCAACCAAGTTATTTACTTTGATAATAAAACAGATGTGTATGATTTTTAAAGCATTAGATTTCATCTTAGAAGCTGAAACTCGAAACGTAGTTGTTCCCTCAAATAATATTACCTATGATGGTGATTTTTGCACTTTCTTCAGTGATATCATGTTCTACTTTCTTAAGAATTACTGCTTTGCCACCAAATTTGATCCTATCAACCAACGTTTACTGGTGTGCATTACTTCAATTCTCCTTTTACTATATAATAGGAGCATCACCTACTGGAAAGAAAGGATGCCCCAGAGCTAGTAACAGTAGCTCTTCTTCCAGTTAACAGCTCCAAGAATTGGATGTCTGGCTTTTGAATAAGCTAATCATTTTGAAAAAGCAAGAAATCATGGTGGATAGGAAGGAAAACAGCACAGTGTCATGACCGGAAGGCCCAGCTCTAGTTAGATCACGTGTGACTCTCCTTAACGATTTCATTCCTTTGGCTCTCATTCCCCAGCTTTAGAATAGAACCAACCATTGTACACACTTGAACGCGTGTGAAAAGGAAATGAGAGAGCGCTCAGCGAGCCTGCCCGGCTGTCGTGCATAGTCATTGCTATTTGGCCCCAGCTACTAGTACAGTAAGGAGAAGGTCTGGTCCTGCCCTTAGGATTTTTATCTTTCAAAACATCCCATATTATCACTGGATATAAAAAAAAAATAGGTGGATGATTGGCAGTTGGCTTCTCTCCTCTCCACCAGGTTCACTTGGTCGTTTCATTTATCCTGTGATATGTGTGTGACCCACATTTTACTCAGTGGAATTTCCTTTACGGGGTTTTGGCAAAAGTTCTGTAAGACCACAGTATAGAAGCCTGGGTGTCTGTGTAGGCGTTCTCAAAGGTACAAAAGCACAGGAGCAGTGAAGTGGTTTCTAAAGTAGGACTCCTTACCATGTTTCCACTAATTTATCTGACCTATTTAAGGAGCTTTGGACATGCCTTTCAAAAAATTTGTTTCTAACAGCTAAGTGGCTTTATTGGAATCGCACTATCACTGATTAGCATGGTTTTTAAAAATTGTATTTATTGCGGCTCTTGGATCCAAAATAGGAGGAAGAATGAGTAGATAAGAATGAGTAGATAAGAAGACAGATAGTAGCAGACATAATCCCATCCCATCCGGAATGTTTTCTCCCTAGTCAGCCGGCTCTTCAGTTTATCACTCATTGATCCCCTCCAAATTAATGTTTTTCTCATTTGCATAGTCTGCATGTTTAATCACAGTAAAAACCTCCAACATGATCTCCCATGTCTGTTCGATAGAATCAACAGTGCTGATCCTGTTTAAATTATAAGAAAATTACTGTGCACGAACCCAGTATCATCTAAAACCTCCCAGACAGACTACAGTGGGAGAGATGGGTGTGGTTGGATGCCTCTTGGGGAGAGAAGGAAGGGGTGATTTTTTCTACATAGGAGGCACTGAATTTTCTAATGGGAGGGTTGCAAAAGGCATGTAAAGAGGGGGAACTCAGGGGGACATGGCAGGTCAGTGCCTTTTTCATCAGGGTATGGGGCTGAGGGATCAGTACTGCCACTGGTACATGGAGAATCAGTGAGATCTGAGTGAGCCCTTGGCACTTTTCAAGACCATTTCCAAAGCTGACAGCAGTCTGCTCCTTCCAACCTGTGACACCCCTTTCTAGGGCCCTCCTAGCTTTTTCCACAGTTCAGGACTCAGGGAAGGGCTCCTCGATCCCCTTGACAACCTGCTGTAGCCCCCTTTTACCCTGGGGCAAGCTGTAAGGGCAGGGCAGTCTGGGGGTGCAGAGAGAAGAGAGGACAAGCAGGGCAGGCATGGAATGTAGGGAGTGCATGTTCTAGCAGCTATCCCTGCTGGAAATGTCCTGAAAAAGTGAAACATGTATGTTTGTGGCATACATGTGTTCACTTCTTTGGAGAATAGTTCAAAAGGTCCAGGAGTTCTGGGATAGATCAGTTCCAGAACATGCATATATTCCACTGTGTTTGGAAACTGCCCGTCTGGATCCTGGAGACAAGACTCAGATTTCCTGCTAATGTGGAACAGGTATCCTGATCACCTCGTTGAACACAGACTCTGAAGAGTGTGTATTTCACAGGAACTGATTGTATCTACTAGGGTTTAGAACAGAGGACTCACAGATCTTGTTTTCTTTCTTTTCCGCCAGGTTCCTGGGCAGATCGGTCACCACTACATGAAGCAGCAAGTCAAGGTCGCCTTCTCGCTCTGCGAACATTGTTATCACAGGTAAAATAGTACTTATGGCTTGAAATCTGCCCCTTTCCCGTGAGCCTAGAACATTAATTTTCAAGAATAATCAACGCGACAATAAGAAAGCTGCCTAGTAAATGTCGCCTCTCTTTTTTGTTTTAACCCCTATTATCAGTCAGGTCATTCATTTTCCATTTATCTTTGAAATTTCTTTATAAATATTTTGGTATAATCTTATGTCTTAATAGTTCCCATTTCTCATAGAATATACCTTTTCACTGACAGACCTAGTTTAGCAAGAAGGAATTGGATGTCCGTATTGTTCATTAAGCACTTCAAACACGCTTCACTTTATACAATGTGGACTGCTAATTGCAAAGGAAGTTTTACTCATAAAATATCCAAAAAGGGATCATCAGAGCAGAAGCCTCAGCAATCTTTTTTACATTAACAGTAACATGTGGCGGGGAATTGCCCACAGACGGGACGGAACAATCACTTTTCCACCTCCCTCCTCCTCAGATTCATCAGGGAAAAAATGAAAAGCAGAGGTGCTTTACCAGTGTGGAAAGGACTCTGGCTTGGCCTGTGCATTTTTTAAATTTCCCAACGTGATTCCAATGTACACCCAGATCTGGAAGTCATTGTCCTAGTCCTTCCCAGGATCGGGGAGAAAGGGATGTTCTCAGATGGCTGAAAGGGAAGGAAAGGTGATGTTCCCCTGGGACTTTAAGGCACCTGGACTCCAGGCTGTACTTAGAGTGAGTCACCATCTTGATGCCCCTCATTTCCTTACCTAGAGAAGGACCATGTAGGTCCAGAGGCTCCTTTAGGGCCATGATAACTATGCGGCCGTAGTTTGCTCACTACTTGATGAGAATAAAAACAAAACAACAACAACAAAAAGACACCCGCAAAAAAAGTCAGTGATTTCTAAAGATAACCCTTAGCTCCCTACCCCCTACTGAAAGGGTCATGCCATTCTCTGAAAGGAGAGCGGTCTTAGGATATTTTTCAACATGTATCTCATATCCACTGACATGCCAGCCAAAGAGTCAGAAGCTGCCCTGAAAGCCCAACGTGAAAGGGAATTTGGACCTTTGCAGACTCTGCCACCTGGTCAGCCCAGTGTGGGGCAGTTAGGAATTAGCTCCCCGAGTCTGACTGCTGGCTAGACAATTCGAAATTTTTGAAAGGAAACTGAAAAGATCTAAAAAGTTGCCACTTGGTAGTGACCAAGAT
The DNA here is from genome assembly GCF_022355385.1 of Mustela nigripes. Taxonomy (NCBI): domain Eukaryota; kingdom Metazoa; phylum Chordata; class Mammalia; order Carnivora; family Mustelidae; genus Mustela; species Mustela nigripes. The sequence continues at coordinate 7,254,675 of NC_081574.1, read as the reverse complement.
CTGGCAGAGTTATTTCCTTGCCTTCACTTTAAGATTCCTCCCAACCGTGCTGGTATTACAGACAGGGTAATTCTTAATGCTATGAGGATTTGGATGCAAAAATCTTCCTAAGATAGTGCTTGGTATGATTGTCAATAGACAATGAGTTGCCAAAAATAGTAAGAAAGCAAAGAGTCTCATGTTCTAAGAAGATTTCATTATTTTAGTCTGACATCATTAGTTTAACTAGAATAAGGATGTTTAAAGTGTTTACTTGGTTTTGATTGGATAAGCAAATAAAGTGGAACAATTTCCATCTGCTCGACACTGTAACAGTAATTGCTTTCCATGCATCATGTCATTTAACCCTCACAATGACCCTAACATCTAAAGGTTAATGTTTTCATCCAAATTAAAATAATTACTGCATCATGGAACAGGACTTTAAACCTAAGTGTAACTGACTTCATAATCAGAGTTCCCAATCTAGTATAGACCTTTGTCACTCCTATCTAGGGACAAAATTCACAAAGCAGCTTACTACAATTTAGAGTACTCCCCCCCATCCCCTGATCTGGACTGATATAACTAATATTACAGCTCCAATCAAAGCAAGTGATCCAGCCTATAAATAGTCTTTAGTTCTACAAAACAAAACAAAACAAAACAAAAACAAAAACAACAATAACAATCAAAACAACTCATAAAGACCAAAGAAAGTTAAGGAAGGAGAATTTTTAAAAAACATGCTCAATCTCTTAAAATACATAAGGCACTCGGGTTTAGAAAGGGATGTGTTAAAATAATGAGGAGTTTTGACAACTGTTTGACTCTATGGAATCAGAATTGGCCTCCCCTGCTGAACTTAAACCCGATTTCCTGAGAGTCTTTGATCTTGTATATCCCTCTCTAATGATATTTGTATAGATGATTTCATATAACTTTTTGCTCACCTTTCAATATGATTCATGTCATATTTAGGGCTATAATGTAAATGCAGTAACCATAGACCACATCACCCCCTTGCACGAAGCCTGCCTCGGAGACCACGTGGCGTGCGCCAGAACTCTACTGGAAGCTGGAGCTAATGTAAGTACCCGTCCAAACCATGAATGATTTCACATCTACTGACTAAGAGAACGGAACAAAGTTCTCACTTTGCTTTTCTTTCCTTCTTAATAGTTTTCAAAAATAGCAGAATAAAAATCATATTGCTTCAGTCCCTTCAGTGCACTCTAAGAAGGATTTCCAATCATTGCAAAAAATGGGCAGCGTGCTGCATAATAATACAGAAACACTCTCTAAGTTATTTCCCGCTTCCGTGATTCTAAATAACGAGTGGACCTCTTGATGCCTGTAATAGTTGCCCATCTATTGGATGATTTTCTTTAGATGGATTCTCAGAGAATTTCCAAGTTCACTAATTCACATTGCCACCAGCAGGATGAACGGCCTCATCACAACTTTTGTCAACATTCGCGGACCTGTTCTCCTAAGTGAGAGGCACCTAACCATTGAATTAGTTTCCGTGTATTTGATTCTGGATATGTACTTCTTTTCATGACATTTACTAGCTGCATGCCCACTCTTGAAAATTACCTGTCACATCATATTTCTGCTTCTCTCTTGGCTTTTAAGAGCTTTGCTTATTGATGGGTAGGAGCTAAATATACTTGGTGGTATTTACTGCACACGTTTTCCCAATGATTTCTGTTGGATCGTGTACCTGTTTTAAATGCCTCGCATTTCATCACGGAGGACTGTGAGTCTCAGTCTCAAACTTTGGCCTGGTTCAGGTAAATGCCATCACAATAGATGGAGTGACCCCGTTATTCAACGCATGCTCACAAGGCAGCGCTAGCTGCGCGGAACTTCTTTTGGAATATGGTGCCAAACCCCAGCTGGAGTCCTGTCTGCCTTCTCCCACCCACGAGGCCGCCAGTAAAGGTAACATAGTTATCGGAGTCAGCGACAAGGGGACAATGTTCCTTTAGCAACATGCCGTGCTCCATTTTTCTTCCAATGGGTCACTGCAGGCAACAGCGTGGGGGGAGGTGCAGGGGGATGGATATCGAAGAAAAGTAAACTCGTCTCTACCTTCTGTTGGCAGGTCATCATGAATGCCTAGAAATCCTGATATCCTGGGGCATAGACGTTGACCAAGACATTCCTCATTTAGGAACTCCTCTCTATGTGGCTTGTATGTCACAGCAGTTCCACTGCATCCGGAAGCTTCTCTATGCTGGTAATTTTCTTTAAAACATCTCCCATTCTATCCATACTCAAGAGCAATGATTCAGGTCCATATATATTTCTCTAAATAATCTGTATAAAGATATCTCATTGCTCAAAGTGTTCCTGGGGTGCCTGGGTGGCTCAGTCAGTTAAGCATCTGTCTCTTGATCTCAGCTCAGGTCTTGATCTCAGAGTCTTGAGTTCAAGCCCTGCATTGGGCTCCATGCTGGGTGTGCAGGCCACTTAAAGAAAAAAAAAAAAGTTAAGCATTGTTGCATGTAAGTATATAACCCACAATAAAAGAATTGCATTCTTGATAACTCTACTTCACCCCACAAGTCCAAAAACCCTACTTATAAAGGTCAGAAAATTTAAAACCTCAAGGTTGACTCTAATGTCACCAAATATGTATCTGTGCATGAATAAATCCATCAAAAGAAATTTTAAGGATAGTAACTGCTTAGAAAACCTTCTCTTCTACCAATAAGAACTCATGTGTTTTTTCAGACTTTCTCCTGTCCCATTTACCGAAAAGGACTGAATGGCCTTTTCCTCTTACTTGAAACACACCAGTTTCTCAAGGCTCAACTTTAGCCTCCTGAGAAATTTGCCTTCATCTTTTGAGACCATAGTGGCATCTCCCACACTAGGAATGGGAGCTCTTCTAAGGATGTGGATTACCTCTTTTCCCCCATCACCTCCTTTCCCTACCACAGCGCCTGTCGTGTGCGAGGGGCCTAAAATACATGTAAAATGAGTAAATGGACTTCTAGACTCTTTACTGTTTATGCAATCATTTGGCCTCTGATACACACTGACAGAGAGTTTTAGTAAACTCTTCCTGTGTTCCTCACATTATCTTAGCTAAATTATAAGCTTCTTGTAGGCAGTTTCTGCAGTTCACTCCCATTACATCTAGTTAAGATTCTTAAATGTGACCTCTGTTAGTCAACAGTGACACATTGCTATTTTCTGGCTGTGGTCTCCCATGGATTTGTAGAACTAGAGGAGTTTTTTATTGCCTTGTTTTGTTTTGTTTTGTTTTACTTTGCTCAGAATATTAATCTTTCCACCAAATATTTTATATTGGGTAAAAAAGATACTGAGAAGGTATTACAGTAATTGTGGATTGATTGTTATTATCAGGCTCTGTTCTCCCATAAAATTAGCATAAGCAACAGAGTTTATGCTTTCTCTATGGAGATTTTTGTTATGGGCTATCATTCTTTTACTAAACATTTTATATTTTTAAAAATAAGAAAACAATTACATTTATTGAGATTTGAAAGTAGCAGGAAGGCCTAAAGGGACTCTTAAAACGTATTGCTTCTTGTAAACATCATTAGTTTTACCGATAGTTTCAGAAAACCGAGTTGAAAGGACTTATGCATTTTTACTGATAGATTTTTCTCAGTGTCCTAACCGCTTATGTACTGGAAAATGAGGTTATTATTCTTTCCAGCATTATACAGTATTTATTTGTTGCACATGCATTGAATGATTACCACGTGCCAGGGCTCAGACTAAGAAAAAATAACTATGCAATAATAAATAATTTAACAGGTAAGGTTTTTTTTTTTAATGCATGATTATAAAAACATTATTTATTTATTTGACAGAGAGAGATCACAAGTAGGCAGAGAGGCAGGCAGAGAGAGAGGGGGAAGCAGACTCCCTCCTGAGCAGAGAGCCCAATGTGGTGCTTGATCCCAGGACCCAGAGACCATGACCAGAAGCGAAAGCAGAGGTCTAACCCGCTGAGCCACTCAGGCGCCCTAATGCAAGATTTTTTTAAAAATTTACTTTGCGTGTAGAAATACAATGTGCCTTTCTACTTAAAGATGCCCAATGCTTTTGTATATTTATTGATTTATACTCTATGAGTGAGAAGACAGGAAAATATGTATTCATTTTACCTAAATGGCTCACACATCTAAATTCATGAGTTTTCCAGGAAACAGAAAGAGCTCTATTGTTTCAAAATAAATGAAAAGACGAAGAGCATTAAGTTCTTAAACAATCCTAAGAAATATCAATTATGATGAAAGCAGATATGAGTGAATCCAATTGTTTATAATACTGTGTTTATAATACTAGTTAATAGGACTACTTTGGAGACTTCAAAAAATTTAGAAATATTGTTGACTATGGCATCTTTCAAGCATAGAGAAAAAAATCTTAGGGAACGTAAGTGTGTGTACTCTCTACCCAGATGTACCAAGTTGTAAGATTTAATAGCTGTATATGTATATAGGAAGTATATGTATATATATAGAGAGAAAAATAACTCATTACATACAGGGGTGAGGTCCTCCTGGTGTTATACCTTCCTACCTGTGCTGAGGTACCTGACTGGTCTAACAGTTTTGATTTGTATTTATCCTCATTCCTTATTTACATGTAGGTGCTGATGTACAAAAAGGCAAATATTGGGACACTCCATTACACGCTGCTGCCCAGCAGTACAGCACAGAAATTGTAAACTTACTACTTGAGTTTGGAGCAGATATCAATGCCAAAAACACAGAGCTTCTGCGACCTGTAGATGTAGCTACTTCTAGCAGTTTGGTGGAAAGGTTATTGCTTCAACACGAAGGTAAGAATACGTGCACATTTAAAAGCACAAAAATACATTTGCCTGAAATAGACAAAACTGAATAACTTTTTTGTTGGCATATGAGCTGATAACAGCATAACATTTAAAATGCTTTGTGTGAAAGCAGATAATTTTTTTAAAATCAGATAATTTTTTTAACTTAGTTTCTCTCTATAAAGATGATATCACCATGATCTTAATTTTCTCTATTTCATCTTGCCTTAGCTTTATATTTGTTTGGTTAAGTTAAAAGGTTCCATTTGTTTTAACAATACATAATACGCAATTCTGTTTAATGTCTGCTAATAAATATTTGGAAACATGCCCTCTTTTCTAAGGGCGTCCAGCTTCTATGATGTGTTGTAGAAACAGATCAGTAAATATTTTCACACCTAAGACTTTAGTTATTCTAAAAGAATCTCTCTCTTTAAAGTTTTATTTATTTAAGTAATCTCTATATCCACTGTGAATCTTGAACTCACAATCCCAAGATCAAAAGTTGCATGCTCTTCCAACGGAGCGAGCCAGGCGTCCCTTAAGCAGATTTTCTTAAGCCTGGTTCAGAAACTATAATAAAATTCATTTTGGCTTAACGAGTAAACCTAATTTGAGAAAAAAATATAATGTAAAATTTCTCCCTTTAGTGCCTAACACTTCTTGAGGCTTTTGATTTATATCTTCCTTGAAAAGCAGAATTTATTTCTGAGGTTTGAAATGCAACAACAGTATCATAAGCCTGAAGATGTTAATGTTTTAAAGAACCCATATGGAGGGGGGCCTGGCTGGCGCAGGTGGTTAAGCGTCTGACATTTGACGCATCTGACGCTCAGGTCAAATCTGAGAGTCATGAGATCCAGTCCTGCATCAGGCTCCTGCACCAGGGGGAGTCTGCTTGAGATTCTCTCTCTCCCCCTCCCTCGGCCCCTCCCTCCCATGCGTACTCTCTTTCTCTCTCGAATAAATACATAAATCTGTTTTTTTTTAAAGAACCCATATGGAATACACCACAATTATAATAAAAACTTATAAATAACAGCAATATAAATGCTTTTGCAAATGTCCCTGGTATAGTGGTCATACTACCCTAGTTTGCATGAAAGCACTGTAGTTTATTTATGGTTTATTTCATGCATCTTTTAGCATATACAAGTCCATTTCGATTTTAATTAACAAATACCTTCCTGTCTTTTGCAGCTACTCCAAGCACTCTTTGCCAACTTTGCCGACTCTGTATCCGAAACTACATAGGGAGATCAAGATTGCACCTTATCCCACAGCTCCAGCTGCCAACATTATTGCAGAATTTCCTACAGTACCGATAAAGCAGTGAAATAATTCTGAATACTTTCAAACTCATTTCTATTTCACCTGCATAGTGTATATTTTATATTGAATTATGTTACTGATAGAGTGTAAGTGACTGGGGGGCCCCAGGACAGAGGTGAATTTAAATTTTAAGTGCACTAGTGAGTATTACTGTTTTATGCATTTTTACTGTATTTTGGACTATAGCATTTTTAACATCCCTAATGTTATTAGTCATTCCCATGTACCCTTTTGGATTTGGAGGGGAAAGGGGGGGGAGGAAATCCCCATTTCTGCCTTTTTTAAGTGAAAAAGAAAAAGTGAACTCTTATTAAAATTACTTATTTTAAAATGCTTCCGTTCTTCAAATAATGCATTAACTTTTAAGTGTTCCACTGTCATTGATTATCTCTCTGTATTTTTCATATGAATGCAAAATATGCAAATGGTTTAGAAAATAGCAACTAATATCCTTTTTGAAATAAAGATGGCTATCATTCAGGAAACCCACTATGCTGAATATGCACCTGTCGTTACAATGATCAGCTTGTGAAGAAGAGATAAATTGTCCCTCCATGCAAAGGTCGCACTAGTCACTTCACCTTCAATGTCCCCAATTCCAGAAACCGGTGGGACTCTGGTTATGCCTCCTTCGGTCTCGTTCTGAGATGGTTGATACATTATAACCCTGCTAAGGCTGTCTTAAGACCTCCTCCTTCTTCAGGGTAGACTCTGAGGGTCTCTCTTCAGTGCATTGTACATACACTCCAGCCTTCTTGTGCCTCAGAAACCGTCTCTAGCTGGTAGGGTTTGGACTGAAGGAATTGAACTTCATATCCAATTGATAAAGAGGCCTCCGGTCACGCTGCAGGATCAGGGCCGTCCGAGGCTGTGGCAAACAGATCGAAATCTTCTTAAATTGTGGGGTTTTCAAAGAAAAGAAAGAGCGGGTGCCACTTAGCAAACTCAGAGACCTTTTACAATTTACCCCATACATGGACCTTTCTAGTGCTGTTTCCGATCCTTCTTACGCAAAGCAAGGGTTCGGCATAGACTGTATTAGCAAGGGAGTATTGGGGTACGAAGTAGTGTCCTCTGCAAGGATTAATACTGTGTTTACTGTCTTCTGCTTTAACTGTACTTCCATGCAGTAGAAAACATAATTATAAAACAAATTTTGTGCCTCCTTTGTAATTTAGACTAGATTTGAATCTGTTGTGGACTAAGAAATAAAATAATCTGGATACTCACAACTGTGGGAAGTAGAAAATATTGTAATGAGTTTTATCAATTAATCAAATTTTGATAAAATACTTTGATCACTATTTTAATAACCCAGGGGCCTATATTCCTTTCTTCTTAGTTCTTAGCTGACTTTTGGAGACCCATGGGAAGTACACTATTCTTGAATGTAACTGCAAAGTCACTAAGATTGCATTTTTTTAAAATCATGTTTAGATTTTCAAAAATAGAAGGCTGTAGCATGTTTGTTTAAAAATGTCTTTTATGTGGCTAGAGAGTTTTATATGAGTCTATTTTACTGAATATCCCAGCCTAACAAATTTGTAATGTCCCTGTGAATAATGTGCATTCAATTTCTTTATTATCGAGTAACCTCATTACATATAATTAGGTATTCAGACTGCTTTTCTAGTAAAACAGGTTTCTACTACTATTTTCCCTGAGCTAGAGGTAGTCTTAGAGTGTAAGGTAATGTGATTCATCCTTTTTCTTTGGTTTTGTACCAATAAGAGAAGTAAATAACAAATATAAAAATTAAAATGGACATCTTAAAATTTTAGTGTGCTAGTATCTTGTATCTTTGCTTGAGTGTGATTGTCTTATCAAAGAAGTGTTCTCATTTAAATATATCATCTGTTTGTTAATATATTAACGTGTGACTATTATCTCTGGAATAAAACACCTTTTCTTTTCTCTCTAATTAGTATTTGATTTTCTAATTGAAGGTAATGGAGAATAAGATTCAATTGCTCTAATTTTTTTCCTCTCCAGTTTTCAAATCATTGTATAATGGGCATTAGGTGTAAAGTAGTGCACATTGAAATAGACACCTCAAAGGTCTTTTAATCCAAATCTTATTATATGTGCATATGTGCACATACATGCATGAAGATCCAAGGACAAAATTCTACAAAGGCAAAGACCAAGCCAAACCAAACTATTGGACTTGAGATTAAAGAAATGCAGTGAAATGAACATTGTAGCAAGTGTTAGACAGTGATCAGGGGGCAGATCACTGAGGGCCTTCCTAAGGAAATTCACAATAGGAAGATCAAAAAACAAACTTGCTTCTCCTTGAACTCATCTTGCCTCCCTGCCTTTGCAAATGCTGTTCCCTCTGCCTGGAAGGCAACCTAACTCCTTCTGCTACTTTGTATTGCCTCTTCCCACTATTCATTAGCTAAAATACTACTCTTCAGTTGCACTAAGAATGCTGTTTTTCTCGTTCAACAAAATATTTATATCAAATAAAACTCTCTGAAGTTTCTCCTAACGGGTGATAAGTCAAAGACAACCACTGACTTGGATGGCTGTTTGGCTTCTGCGAACCTGGGTGGCTCTTACTGCGGGACTGTGGTTATTGTACACTTCATTCAGGCAGGAACACCAATTAGAGCTGCTTTGCTATTTGAAGGGTCTTTACTGGAATAAATCGCCCCAGTCCCTAGCAACTGTGACGCTGTTCCTGACCTGGAACTTCCCCCCTCTATAATAATCTGTGAGAATGACCAAAATTAGTTTGCTTTAATTTAGCAGGAGCAATAGTGCATGCTCAGGATCTTGCCTCAGTCAAGTCTCTTGTTCTCTGTCACAAGATCATCCGAGTTTCGGGGAGTCTGAACATCCCATGGAACATCCCATCAGCCCATTGTGTTGATGATCTCACCCTCGGGATCTGAGGAACAGGGAGTAGCACATTCCTCCGATGACTTGGTCAGAGGCAGCTCAGCGAGCGGTGGAGGGAAACATCACCCCACCTATGAAGCGGGGTATCACTCAGCATCCGCTCAGGAAGGCAGCTGGAACTATGCACATGAAACACGAATTTAATATAAGGGAGGGTTAAACAGATGCTGACCAACTAAACTAAACTAAACTAAAATTAAAATGGGACCATCATGGTGTGGGAAACAAAGGCAAAAGAAAAATAATTAAATTTCCTGACTACTTCCAGCCCACTAACAAGTCACCAAAACAGGCAGAGTGACTTTCCTCTGGGGACTCAACTACCTTGATGTTGACACTTCGCTAGGGGCAAGAGGCAAGCCTAGCTTGACTTCCCCTTCCCCTACCCCAGGACCCTGTAAGCCTACTTTAACATATAAAAATTCCTTTGGAAATGTCCTTTACTTGTAAATCCCCCAAGATATTTGCTGGCAATCATCCCCAAAGCATATAACCCACCAATATACATCTGAAAGGTCTCATGATGAGGGTTTTATGAGACAGTAATAAATGACCTTTCCCCAACAATAGCTAGCCCCCTCAAGGTCCTGGAAACCTTGCTTCTAAAATTCCTTAGAGACTTTCATTATCCATAACCCCCTCCCAACTTGAAAGTATCTAAAGAGCCAGTCCTCATGACCCCATTGCCAGGACCTCTCTGCCCACGGGTCCCGTCCCCGCGCTTTAATAAAATCATCTTTTTGCACCAAAGATTTTAGCCCTCGGCTTCGAAACTAATGCCTTTCCTACGTCAGTCAAACTAACAGAAATAGATGATTCAGGAAGCAATTGCCACTGCTAGAACAGATTTAAGAAATTAGGGTTATAAGAGCCTAGAACTTGGAGGGAAAGTTCCATAGAATGACTCTTGAAAGGGGACAGTAACTACGGGGCTGGTGTCGACTCTTCCAGAGCTCAGAAGGGCCCTCCGGGAGTAAAATCCCTGTCTCTGGAAGGAGGGTCACTTCTCAGCGCTTGCTAAACATCTGAGGGAGTATGATGAAATCTGCTCCAGGAGAGCTAAAAAAAAAAAAAAAAAAAAAAAAAAAAGGTTGGAGAGTGGAACCAGCTGTCACTGCCAGGTTAAGCTTTGTTGCTGCGGTGACACCCTGATGAAAGGCCCACAGAGGGGGAAACAGCAAAGCCGGTTCCCTTCTCGCCTTCTCTTCCCGTCCTGGCCTCTCTCTAGCTCCCCCTATTGTCACAATTTAATAAAAGTTTTAGCAAAGGAGAAATCACACTGTGGCATTCCCACAAGCTAAATACAGAACGGTGTGTCTGAAACAGAGATGTGTCTGACTAACAAGTGGCATCTTTATTACAGGAAAGGTCTGACTCTTAGCAACACTGCTCAATTGGGCTCTAATCTCCCTCCTTAGCCGTGACTACCTGAATATTGCCTTAGAATTTATGCCAAAGCCTAGGCACTTTCTCTAACCCGAATGATGAGTTATTTCCCCAAACTCATTGAAAGACTCTCAAATCTCAGATGATATCATCTGTGTTTTTGCGCACAGCAATCATTGTGTGGAACTTCCCCGTCGCCCTCATCCCACAGATTCCCTGTCTTAGAAATAGTAATTTACACTTGTTCTAGGCTCTTTGCATGTTGTTCATTTAATCCTTAACACAACCCTCTGAGGTACACGCTATTTATTTTCTTCTTTTACAAATAAAAATGGTTATATAATTTGCCTGAAGTCACATCACTAATAAAAAGTAGACCTGGACCTCCAAAACCTCTGTCATAAATAATCTAAGATACTGCCTTACAAGATCCAAATCTAAGGTCACTTTCTCCAAAAGGACTCCTAGAGTCCCTCAGGCCAAATTGTTTGCTTCCTCCCTGATACTAACATATTTTTATCGTGGCAGAGCTTTCCAGTGTACATGATCTTTTTACTGATATTTATATCTGTGTACCTTCTATAAATAATCCAGCACACAGCTGTCTAATGGAACCTCCCGCAATGACAGGGTAGCTGCACTCTACAACACAGCCACTGGCCACATGTTGGTATTAAACAGTTGAAATGTAGCCAGTGTTACTCATCTTATTTTATTTAAATTTATATCTAAATCGCCACAGGCGGCTCGTGGCTACAGTATTGGATCATGAAGATCTAATGCATAACATAGCACAGAAGGGCTCCTCAAAAAAAAAAAAAAAAATTTCACTGAATGAATGAACCTTAAAGGAAAACTTCATTGGGAAAGAAGAAAACACTTTCTTATTATTTTTTTTAAGATTTTTATTTATTTGAGAGAGAGAGAGAGCGAGCATGAAAGGGGCAAGGGGCAGAGGGAGGAGCCGGCTCCCTGATGAGCAGAGGGCCTGATGTGGGACTTGATCCTGGGACTCCAGGATCATGACCTGAGCTGAAGGCAGTTGCTCAACCAACTGAGCCACCCAGGTGCTCCTTTCTTATTTTTTTTTAAACCATATACAGATTCATTAATAAATGTGTTTATGAGTAAACATTCAGCAAAATATCATAGACTTCCACTACCAAGATCTAACCCATATTTTATCTTGCATAATAATACTATATTATAAATAATATTTTATATATTATATTATTATATATAATATAATATATAATAATAATATAATAATACATATCAATATGCCACATTAAGTGACTTTTTATTTTTTGCAAAAACTTTAAAGGATTTTAATCTGTTATATAAATATTTAATTTATAACTGATGATGTTGGCTCTGCAATCATTTTTCTTTTTTTTATGCATTGTTCACTGATAAATCCCAGATGACTAGGTCAGTGCCTGGCACATACTAGGGACTCAAATAATTGCTGAAAGAAAGAATCATATATACGAGGGCATTTTTGTGAAATGTGAAAACTTACAAATTATTTTTTAATAATTTTGATTATGTAATTTTTATGAATGTCATAACTAAGGAAGCATGTTAAATCTGTAAACGTTAGACATCGTTCATTTTAATTCCAAAAACTTTTTCTTTGGCGTTTTGGAGCAAATACCCTATCACTGACAATTTCTGAACAAAAACCGACCGGCTTTTCACATCCTCCTCAAAATGCTTGACTGAAAATAGGTCTTTTTCAGGCCTATCTTGTGGGCTGAAACCACAATGTTTAAAAAAAGTAAATTCATAAGGGCAATCAAGGGGTTTGGGTGGTAGTTCCAAGTTGGTTAGAAGTGAGTCTAACCACAGCCAAAATTGAAAGCGTCCACCCAATGAGGCCAGGGATCATGTTCCCCATTCCCAAGCGTTAGCTCCCCAAACTGGGGGACCCCCTTGGCCCCCGCCTACCCCACTGAAGCCCCGCCCACCCACAGTCCCCGCCCCACAGCACCGAGGCCCCGCCCCACCCCCAAGTTCCCTCGGCCTCGCTGAGGCTCCGCCCCCGCAGGCCCCGCCCCGCCGCGGGTGCTGCCATAGCAACTCAGAAAGCGACATGGCTGCCGCCGGCCTGGGACGAGGGTTTTTGATACAGCCGGCGGCAGCCCTGCCCAAGTCACCGTCATTTTCGCTACAGCCAGCTGCTCCCACCCGAGGGAAGCCTCAGAAATGTCTGGTCTATCCTCATCCACCGAAGAGCTCCCGCCTGTCTCGGTCGGTTCTGCGCTGGCTGCAGGGCCTGGATCTCACTTTCTTCCCCAGGAACGTCAACAGGTGCAGGAGCGAGCCGCCTACACTGGCCTGAGCATCCCGGGGACCCACGGACGACCCCCTTGCCCCTCCTGCCCCGCCGCCGCTCAGGGGCCGCCCCACTCAGCTTGCCTGCTCCGCCCAGTCTAGGTTTCCGAGCCAGACCCCTGCCGGCGCAGCGCACACCCGCACAAATACACCCGCTGCTCTGGGGAGCGGGTCTACACCACACACGAGGACGCATCCTCCCATTTACCCGTTCAGTCAATCATCACAGTTCAGACTTGGGCTAATGTAGAGCGCCTCGGTGTCCACAAAAACATTTCAACAGTCAAGCCTCTTTCTTTAGAGACGCTGGACATCAACTAACACCCGAGGGGATCAGTTTCCCCTCCGGATGGCGTCTGTCTCCTTCAGTCAGCCACCCCACACCTAACAGGCAGCTCATATCTGCTCTGGGAATGCGAACTAACTAACACAAACGGGAAGACGATCACATTTTTTGCAGTCAAGGACTCTGGTTTACTAATTTCAATATTTCTTAATAAAGACGTGCCTGAGATTTTCAATGTGCCTAGGAATCACCTAGGGATCTTGTTAAAAGGCAGATTCAATACAGACTAACAGTATGGGTTCATAAAAAGGACGCCAAAGCCTCTGGTGTGTATCTAACCTTATCAAAACTCTATTCCATAGAAAATCTTCCCCAGAGCACTGATCCAAAAATGTAATTTTATAAGTTATTTCCCATCAGTATGGAATATTCATTTAATCGGTGTTAATTGATTATAAAATACTACAACTGTTCAAGTAACTACATTTTATTTCATTTCCTTAATGCTATCTTATGGATCAGGGATTTTTCAAATGGTTTCCTGATTGCAGAAATATTCACTATATATTATCCCTGGGACCTTAAATTGTCATCCTTTGAAAATGGAACTTCTTTGAAAGTCAAGTTGAATAACTGGGCACTGTTGGAGCAGGTAAGTTCGCAGTCACTCGCACTTTGTTAAGAATTTTGTGTCTTTAAAGGTGTGCTCAAGACCTCTCAGATTCTACAATGTGTGGGTGTGGTTGTGTGTTGGAGTTGGCTGCTCATCTCTCTGTAATTAAAAATAATGTTATTAAAGTTTGTCAAGTGTCACTTATGAAACTGAGCATACTCATTTCAAATTGGAATGGAACAGAATAATTGGTTTTCTTGCTGAAGAGTAATAATTTTTAATAATTAACATGTTAAACACAAAAAAATTAGTTAAGAGACAAAAGGGGGATTAAAGTGAATTCATTGTAATTGGAGATTTGTATAGAACTTCTGATAATGAAAATACTTTCTTTCTACTATTAAAGTTCCTGGCAAGAAAAAAATTTAAATTATCTAAAGAGCTAATCCATGGAACAATTCATTGCAAAGCTGGAGTACCTGAAATCCTGATCCAAGAGGTTTATACCTTGTTAACACATCGAGAGTAAGTCATTTGGAATTTTTCTAGCAATACAGTTTAAGATGAAAATTTGATCATATCAGTCTCGTTACGAAAATGTGGCTTGTCAACAGTTCTTCATTTTTTGTTTCCAGAATTAAAAGCATCCAGGACGACCTCGTAAATTTCACGGACTACAGTTACCAGATGCATTTGCCCCTGGTTCCTCGGTCTACAGCTTCAAAGTCAATTAAAAATAACATCAGGTTATCCGAAATGATAAGCAATCCCAACATACTCAGCAATGAACTGAAAGTAGAGTTCCTCTTGCTTTTACAAATGTTGCAAAGAAAATTGAGCAGAAAATTGAATCCAAGTAAGTTTTCCTTGGAAATAGTTGAGTTCTTCCCAACTTAATGAAGCTATACTTGAGTACAGATGAAAGAAAAGCTGGTTGTTGTCTGTCTCATTTCCACTTTTGCTGTCGCTGGCTTAAAGGGAAAATAGCTACCTTATGCTAGCAGTGGAATGATTTATTATCATTGGAGTGGTTTATGTAATTTTTCTTTTTTTTAAGATTTTATTTATTTGACAGGGATCACAAGTAGGCAGAGAGGCAGGCAGAGAGAGAAGGGGGAAGCAGGCTCCCTGCTGAGCAGAGAACCCAATGCCGGGCTGATCCCAGGACCCTGAGATCATGACCTGAGCCAAAGGCAGAGGCTTTAACCTACTGAGCCACCCAGGCGCCCCTATGTAATAATTTTTCTAATGCAAGCATAGCTTAACCTAGTATATTAATACTTTGAAGAAAAATGTTAGTGAAAGTGTTCACATAAAATTTTGTGGGAAATAAGTTCATATAGTGTCTTGAAATAATAATTTTATTATTATAAAATTAGTTACTAAAGAAGATGAGAATATTTAAGACTTCATCAGGATATAAGTACTACAGGAAAAGCCTGACTACCATGATTCACTCTAGATGCTCTTTATCATATGGTCAGTGTTATGCTTTCTGTAGTAGCTTCCATGCGTAGATTGGGTAGGGTAAGGCAAGGCAGATTGGGGTAATCCTCGGCAACCTTCCACAGGTATCACTGAAATATTCTCAAAGCATCCAGAGCATTTGCCATCAGAGTCCCAATAGATGGCAAGTAAACTTTATCTTTCTCTCTCTCTCTCTTTCTTTTCTAACACCACTCGTGTCCCGGAAGTCCTGGAATTTTTTAGTCCTTGATTCCAGCATGTAGTGACTTCATTGTGACCGTGGCATCCAAACCATTAAGGAATAAGGTAGCTGTAGTCATTAGGATTCCTCTCTTTTGAACCCCAATTTTCTGAAGAGCCATTTTCTCTCTAGTCCCTGGAAGGAAAGAAGAGCAGTAACTTTCACTTCACCTTAACTGTGAGTTGGGTATATTGCATTTCGTTCTCCGTTACTTTGTTCATCTGCCATTGCCTGTCATTTTTTGTTTCTCTTCCTTGATTTGCTCTCACTTCTGGTTCCACTCATGAATTTGTAAGTAGAGAAAGAATTGAGGTTATTAATCCTGTTGTGGAATTTTATGTTCATATTCTTGTGTATGTCTCTTAAACATTGAAATTTTGCTGTGACTTTCATCCTATATGCATGCATATAATGTGTATGTACAATTTAAAGACGACAATGGTTAAACATTTCTGTATCCCTCCTTTATGCTCTATGACGTGACACGTTATCAATACCTTCACATTCTGCCGGTGTCCTTCTGACTGGATTCTCCATAGTTCCCTCTGAGAGTGACCACTGTTGTGTCACCTTTGTTTATAATATCCTTGATGTTAAAAAAAAAAAAAAAAACAGTTCATGTACACAATTTATGTTCTTCTTAATTTCATTCATGTTTATTTCTTAATTTAGATTGTACCCATCTTTGTAGTAGGCAGAATGGGGTTCCCATTCTTGTTCATGCCCGAGGACCCGGCACCTGTGAATATGTAGCATAACAGGGCAAAAGAGGCTTTGCAGAAGCTGCAGACCTTGAAGTAGGGAGTTAATGCTGGGTTACTCAGTGGGTCCAGTCTAATCCCAGGAGCACTTAAAAGCAGAGATCTTTCTCCAAGTGGAATTGAGTGATGAGGCAGAAGAGGAAATAGGAGTGATCTGAAGTGTGAGAGGGCTTCAACCTTCTCTTGTTGCTGGAGCCATGCAGAGACCACAGGAAGGTAGGGGCGTGGCCTCAACGAGTGAAGAACAACCTCGGGGACAGCCAGCAACCAGATAGCGACTTTGAATCTCGAGATGAGAGGAATCACATTCTGCCAAAAACCCGAATAAGCATGAGAGAGGATTCATCCCCAGGGCTTCCAGAAGGAATGCCACCCTGCCAACACCTTGACTTCAGCCCGGTGAGACTCTAAAAAGGAGCTCTCAGATTTCTATACTCTGAGATAAAAATGGCTGTTGTTTGTAAGTCACCAAATTTATGGAAATTTGTTACGGCAGAAATGAAAAATACAAACTTCATGGTTAATACTGTTGGCATCATGGGGTTATAAAAAAAAAATTCTCCTATAATTTAAATTTCCTGAAGTTTATTTAGCTTTTCCCTTTTCTTTTTTTTAAATTTTCAATTCCAGTAAAGTTAGCATACAGTGTTGTCTTCGTTTCAGGTGTACAATATAGTCATTCAACACCTCCACGTGTCGCCCAGTGCTCATCACAAGTGCACACCTTCATCCCCATCACCTACTGCGCCCATCCCCCCCATCCACCTGCCTTGAGTTTGTTCTCCAGAGTTAACAGTCTGTTTATTGGTTTGCTGCTCCATTTTTTCCTTTGCTCATCTGTTTTGTTTCTCAAAGTCCACATGTGAGGGAAATCATACGGTATTTGTCTTTCCCTGATTTATTTGGCTTGGCATTGTACTCTCTAGCTCCATCTACATTGTTGTAAATGGCAAGATTTCATTCATTTCTACGGTTGAGTAAAATTCCATTATTTACGTACACACACATACTACCTCTTCTTTATTCATTTATCAATGGACACCTGGGCTGCTTCCATAGTTTAGCTAGAGTAAATAATGCTGCAATAAACACAGAAGTATATTAATCTCTTTGAATTAGTGTTTTTGTATTCTTCTGGTAAATACACAATAGCATTATTACTGGATTGTTGGGTGGTTCTGTTTTTAAGGAAGCTCCATATTATTTTCCGCAGTGGCTGCATGAGTTTGATTTCCCACCGACAGGCATTGAGGGTGTCTTTTTCTCCACATGGTCACCAACACTTCTTTCTTGTGTTGTTGATTTTAGTGATTCTGACAGGTGTGAAGTGGTATCTCATTGTAATTTTGATTTGCATTTCCCTGATGATGAGTGATGTTGAGCATCTTTTCGTGTATCTGTTGACCATCTGGATGTCTTCTTTGAAGAAATGTCTGTTTATGTCTTCTGCCTATTTTTAAATTGGATTTTTTTTGGGGGTGTTGGGTTGTATAAGTTCTTTATATTTTTTGGATACTGACCATTTATCACATATGTCATTTGCAAATATCTTCTCCCATTCCACAGATTGCCTTTTAGTTTTATTGATTGTTTCCTTCACTGTGCAGAAACTTTTTATTTTTATGCAGTCCCAATAGTTTATTTTTATTTCCCTTGCCTCAGGAGACATATCTATAAAATTGTTGCTATATTAGCCTTTCACTTTTAAGATTTTTTTCAACTTTATTGAGTTATAATTGACAAATAGAAAGTATATATATTTAAGGTATACAACTTCATGTTTTGATGTACATATACTTGTATAATCACTTCAATCAAACATATCCATCATCTCACATGATTGTCATTTTTTTTGTTTCTTTGTTTTCTTCTTTTTTCTTTTTTTCTTTGTTTCCTTCTTTTTTCTTTTTCTCTTTGTTTGCTTGGTATGGTGAGTATGCTTAGGATCAACACTTTAGGACATTTCAAGTACACGATACACTATTAACTGTACTCACTATGCTGTATATTTGACCTGCAGAATTTACCCATCTTGCATACCTTTGACCAGCTTCTCCCCAGGTCCCCTTCCCCCCAATTCCTGGATGTTACCATTCTACTCTCTGCTCCTACGACTCTATTTTTGAGTCCACCTAGAAGTGAAATCATGCAGTATTTGCTTTTCCATGTTTGGCTTATTTCGTTTAGCATAAAGGCTGATTAATATTCCATTTTGTGTGTGCGTGTGTGTGTCTGTATACACATTCATACCGCGTTTTCTTTATACATTCATGCATTTTGGACATTTCCATATCTTTGGCTACTATGAATAATGTTGCAATGAACATGGTACAGATACCTCTCTGAAATACTGATTTCATTTCCTTTGGATATATACCCAAAAATGGTATTGTTGGATCATACAGTATTTCTATTTTTAATTTTGGGTCTTCATACTATTTTCCATAATGGCTGTACAAATTTACATTCTGCCAACAGTGTAGAAGGGTTCTCTTTTCTTCTAATTCTCACCAACACTTTTTATATTTTGTATTTTTTGATAATAGTGATTCTAACAGGTGTATGATGATATGTTACTGTGGTTTTGACTGCATCTCCCTGATTACTGATCATGATTAGTGATGTTGAGTACCTCTTTAAATATCTGTTGGCCATTTGTATATCTTGTTTTTTAAAAGACTGTATTTTTTAAAAAGATTTTATTTATTTATTTGACAGAGATCATAAGTAGGCAGAAGCAGGCAGAGCGTGGGTGTGGGGGTGAAGCAGGCTCCCCGCCAAGCAGAGAGCCGGATGCGGGGCTTGATTCCAGGACCCTGGGATCATGACCCGAGCTGAAGGTAGAAGCTTTAACCCACTGAGCCACCCAGGTGCCCCAAAAGAATGTATTTTTTAAGTACGATCTACACTCAACATGGGGCTCAAACTCATAACCCCAAGATCGGGAGTCACACACTCCACTAACCAAGACAGGCAGTGCTCCTGTATTCCTTATTTTGAGAAATGTCTACTCAGGTCCTTTACCCAGTTTTTAGTTGGGTTATTTGTTTTGTCCACTATTGAATTTTATGAGTCCTTATATGTTTTGGATATTACATTTTACATAGTTATACATTACAAATTATAAAACATTGATGAAGAAAATAAAAGAAGAGAGATAAATGGAAAGACATCCCATGTTCATGGATTAGAAGAATTAATCTTGTTAAAATGTCTATACTACCAAATCGATCTATAGATTCAAAGCAAGCTTGCAAAATTTCAATGGTAGTCTTTACAGAAATAGAAAAAACAATCCTGAATTCCTATGGAAACAAAAAAGAACCCAAAAAGCCAAAAGCAATTTGAGAAAGAAGAACAAAGCTGGAGGCATCACGCTTCCTGATTTCACACTGTAATACAAAGCTATAGTAATTAAAATAGTAAGATACTAACATAAAAACATATGGACCAATGAAACAAAATGGCAAGTCCAGAAATACATCCATGCATTTACAGACACTTGATCTTCAATAAGGATGCCAAGAACACACAATGGGGAAAAGATAATCTCAACAAATCATGCTGAGAAAATTGGATATGCACTTGTAGGAAGAATGAGGTTGGACCCTTACCTCACACCCCAGCACAAGACCAGAACAGGTCTTAAACACAAGATCTGAAGCCATAAAACAACTAGAAGAGTACACAGGAAAAAACTTGCTTAACACTGGCATTGGCGATGATTTTTTGGAGATGACATCTGAAGCACAAGAAACAAAAGCAAAACAAACATGGGATTCTATCAAAAAGGCTTCCACATAAAAAAGAAAACAAGAGTGAAAAAGGAACCTATAAAATGAAAAAAAAATGTTTGCGAAGCATAGATCTGGTAAGGGGTTAGTTAGTCTCTTAAGATCTGAATTTGTCTGCAAATGAAATGGAGAACAAGTTCTGTTGCAGACCATTTCTTGAACAATCTTGTTCTTTTCTCACTGGTTCATAACACCCTCATGTCTCAAATGTTTCCGGTTTCTTTATATATATATGGCCTGTTTCTGGTCACTTGCTGGTCTTGTCTACCCCTGTGCGACTGCAACACCACAGTCTTAGTTACTATTGCTTTACAGTAAGTGCTGACACTTGCTAAAGCAAGTCTTGCAATTCATCTTTGAAGTGTTCTGTTGCATGGATCTTTGTTATTTCATTGACTGTGACTTTAAATGTTATGAATTCAGTAGAACTGCCTACTGTTACATTTGCATTCACATCTATCGTATTATTTCATGGTCTTTGCTTTCTTTTTCTGTTACTTGTTTTTGTCTCACCTGTCTTTTCTTTCAGATTAAATTTTTTTAAAGACTCCCCCCACACCTGATCCCTACTAATTTGTTAAATTTTAAATTTCTACTCTTTTTAGTGCCGCCCTAAACATTTTTACATGTAAATTTATCCTAATCTGAAATTAATATCTTTACTTTCTCTAAGGACCCTAAAACACTATGACACTCATGGCTCCTGGCCAGCCCCCTACCACTCTTCAGCATTTTATTTGTCAAGTTATTTTTTTAATACGACAAATCAGATACAATTATTCTTTATACCTAACATTTGCTTACCTTTAGTCGATCTCACCATTTTTGCTTCTCATTGGCTCTAGTTGGGATTTCTAGAGCAAAGCACAACTATTTACTTTTCTCTTTGAATGTCCCTCTTTGTGCAAAGCTAACCTCTATCTCTCTTGTCTTTCTCTGACCAATTTCTCTTTAGCTATGGACCACTTCAACCCTTCAGATTCTTGAACAATATTCTATTCTCACAAGTCTTGATTTTTGAGACTCCTGATTTTAAGCTCAAAGTAATTAACTATGATAATTATAGGTCTGAGAATGTTACTGATCAGAGCTGTATAGAGCACCAACAGGGTCTGACTGATGAGTAGAAATTACCTTAGACTCTTCTTCAAGCCTCAGTGAAGGCTGAGGGCTACAGAGGAGGGGTAAGTGATCTTTAGAAGCACAGGGAAATTAATGCCCAAGTGTGATAGTTATGGATTTAATGAGAAATGTAGGAAACATAGAAGTAGTTTTAAGTCACTCTTTTTATAGTATAAACAGTTTTGAAAAATGAAATAAATCCTGTATGATTTTGTTATATGAAATATAAAAATATCATCTCACCTGTTATGACAGAAGTCAATACAGTGTTCTCTTTTTAGGGTGCTGTATGGGAGGGATAAGCAGAGGATTTGTACTAATAATACACCCCAGGTGTATTCATTCCAAAAATTTGATAGACTGCAAACACATGATTTGACCACTTTTCTGTATACATATTATTAAAAAAAACTTATTAAGAAGCCAATAGGAAAACAAATATATTGTCTTTAAAGCAACTATTTTGTGGCTCATAGGTGTGGACAATGTGGGGAAAGGTCTAATAACCTCCCTCTCCACACCACTCTTAGGACGATGATTAAAGAGGCGTCTAAAGAATTTGCCCAATTTGTAAACTGTGGTGTCTTATTTTGGCCATGGCTGTAGTGAATTTCTAACCAAGAGTTTCTGTACTCATATTTTCTAGAATGGTTTGAGGTCAAACCAACAGTGGGAGAACTTACTCTCAGTCGTCTTCCTCCCCAAGTCTCTGGGTGCAAGCACAAGGCCATGATTTCGAGGGAAGGCGTTGCTCCTGTTTTACGTGAGTTGTTATTTTTAACTTGTAACCAATTAAATGACGGTTTCTACTTTGTTCCTTTACATTTCAAAAAGTAGTTAAAACGTCAGTCTAGGCCTTCAGTCTACCACTGTGCGTAGGGTTGCTAGGCTGCTATGCTTTTGATGGATGGGAGGGCCCCGGGGTCTGCTAAGCACCATCATTTCTGCTATGATTTCTGAGAGACAGGTGAGTCTGGAACAGGCAGGGCTCATCAGCAGAGCTCAAAGCTCAGTTCTCTAGCAGGGGTGACGGATCGTCTCAAGGCAGCAAAGGACACATGCATGCCTTAATTTCCCCAGCGGTTGTATCATGAGAAGCCACTTGTTTAAACTCTGGTAGTTCAGAAAGCATTGACAGCATGGCAAACCACTGCCCACAGGCCCAAGTCAGTATCCTGCCTGTTTTTACACAGCCTGCAAGTTAAGGATGGCTTTCACATTCTTCTGTGGCTGAAAAAAAAAATACCAAAAGAAAAGTGATATTTCCTGACACAAGAACATTATATAAAATTCAAATTTCCACGTCCATAAATAACGTTGTATTGGAAGCTGGCCACGCCTGTTCTTTATGCCTTGTCTGCGGCACATTTCGCCCAACAGCAGAGCCAAGTCACAGCCCAGTCACGGGCTGGCATTGCCCACAAAGAAGTTTCTAGACTTAGCGAATACAGAAAGACAGAACCAATACAACTAATAATTCTGGGGACATGTTGAGGACATATATTTATTAAAAATTATTCAGTTTATCTGAAATTCAGATTTAACTGAGGGTCCATCTTTTATCTGACAAAACCTACCACGAAGTCTGAAATACTGGCTGTCAGGCCTTTGATGGAAGATATTTGGGGACATCTGCTACAGGGGATGCTTTCTACCATGCTAAGGGATTTCATGGAGAAAAAAAGGTCTTTATTTACATAAGGTCTGGAAAAGCATGTCAACAGATTCCTTCCTTTCAACTTAGGATTTCACAGAGCCTTTTATATGCTAATGTCATTGTAAATATTAAAGAGCAGAGGTGCCAATCGAGTGTTTTCCAAGCTCTATTTGATCACATGTCACTCTCTAGCTAACGGCCCGCTAGAGCTACTGTTTCTCGGGGCGCACTTAACTTCTAGACATTAGGCCAGGCCCTGAAAACCTCCAACTCCTCACATGCCCGAGGCATGGAACTCAGCACGACAGAACCCAACAGAGTGAGTTAATGATGTTTCTATGAAAAAAAAAAATGTATCCATAGTTTCACCCTCAGATTCTGGGCCCACAGCCTCTCCTTCACCCTGTCTCAACCTCCTGCCCATAGGGAGGCCTGCAGTGGAAGCCCCGGCAGGCTGAGGCCCAGTCGGTGTGGGGTCGGGGGGGTAGCCTGCACGGGGCGCTTTGGGTTCACTTGCTCGTGAACCCCTCCAGCTGCTTGGACCTGGGTGGGGCTGGGGAAGCACAGGACCACTTGCTTGAGACCTGCAGAGAAATGGCAGGACAGAGTTGCAGCAGGGCTTCCTTCCAGTGTGAGAAACAGATGCAAAGGGTCCGTATTTGAGAAAATGATGCCTCCTGGGACTTGAATTGCTAAAGAGCATTCCTCATTTCTGTTCTCTTTTCAGAAAAACTTCAAGGTCACATAGGACTTTTTGGAACAATAATGCTATCATTATTTCAGATCAGAACCCCCTAGTAGAGTGGACTCTTGCTTTTACAATTTGAATCATGTCTGAGCCGCTATGAATAACTTCTCCCCCATTTTATGCTCTGTGCTCTTTTTTTTTTTTACTTTTTTAAAATTTTTTATAAACATATATTTTTATCCCCAGGGGTACAGGTCTGTGAATCACCAGGTTTACACACTTCACAGCACTCACCAAAACACATACCCTCCCCAATGTCCATAATCCCACCCCCTTCTCCCAAACCCCCTCCCCCCAGCAACCCTCAGTTTGTTTTGTGAGATTAAGAGTCACTTATGGTTTGTCTCCCTCCCAATCCCATCTTGTTTCATTGATTCTTCTCCTACCCACTTAAGCCCCCATGTTGCATCACCACTTCCTCATATCAGGGAGATCATATGATAGTTGTCTTTCTCCGCTTGACTTATTTCGCTAAGCATGATACGCTCTAGTTCCATCCATGTTGTCGCAAATGGCAAGATTTCATTTCTTTTGATGGCTGCATAGTATTCCATTGTGTATATATACCACATCTTCTTGATCCATTCATCTGTTGATGGACATCTAGGTTCTTTCCATAGTTGGGCTATTGTGGACATTGCTGCTATAAACATTCGAGTACACGTGCCCCTTTGGATCACTACGTTTGTATCTTTAGGGTAAATACCCAATAGGGCAATTGCTGGGTCATAGGGCAGTTCTATTGCTCTGTGCTCTCTTTTTTCTGAGTCCCTCTCACTTCGGTGGTCTTTTTCTATCCTTTTAAACTAGATGATGGGCCTATGGGGGTTTTCAGGGCAGATCAGGATGAGAAGAAACAGGCTTTTGTCTTTTTACGTCTCTCAGTCCTATTCCAGATACCTGGATTCTCTTAATCTAGGCAGAATGGAAAGTAATGAGCAAATCGAACAGACTTTGGTAATTATACGGATGAGAGCTGTTTTGCTCAACTTTATTTTCTTCCCAAATTCGTTCAAGGGATTCCATTTCAGTTGTTTCTTTTTTACATTTAAATTCAATTAGCCAGCATATAGTACATCGTTCGTTTTTGGAGTGGTGTTCAGTGGTTCACTAGTTGCATAGAACACCCAGTTCCCCCCACATCACGTGCCCCCTTCATGCCCATCATTCCCCTCTCCTGTGGGTTACCCCGTCTCCCCACTCTCCTCCTTTTCAGTTGTTTCTCAGAAAAGAGTAGGGTGGTAAGCTCAGGTCAGCGCACAGAATTTGAAAGTCGGTGGAAGGAGAAGCAGAACTAGACCACAGGAACTGGGCCCCACTTTACCGTCGCAGATTGTGTGCACACGACACTGAAACCACAGGCCATTCATCTGAGAAGCTTCTAATGATCTGAGAGGTGGTGAAAATTGTTAGATTGGTCATTGCTTTTTTTGTTTTGTTTTGTTTTGTTTAACACTTAAATTCTTCCATGTGTTTTCCTAAACCTCACATCTAGCAAATATGAGACCAGTGGGGGGTTGAGGGGGGCAGATTTCTTAGGTGTCACTGGCTCCTCTCGTTCAAACTGAGTCTGGGCAGCTTGGAGGCTTCAGCGCCGAGTTCCAGAAACTCAACGATGAACTCCGTGCGTCTGCCAAACCTCGGCACTGTGAAAATCATGGCACCATTGCCTCAGCTGCTTTGAAGCAATGTCCAAAAATAACAGGCATATTCGGTGTCAGATACACCCAAATCAGCCCTGGCTATTTTAGGCGTGGCTCATGACTTTTGGAAGTGGGTGACATTCAGATTTTTAAATTTATGGCTACTCTCACGCATGCTTTAAATATTCTGTTTACCAGGCATTTGGACGAACCTGCGCTCAGCCTGCTGCCCAGCATTCTGCATGTGTCACGTGTTAGAAACACTGATCGTTGTGCAAATATCTAATAACCACAAACTGATTTTAATGTTGTTTATTTAAATATTCCAGGAAATACAGGTGCTGGTGGCAATCCACTTAAGAAACGCGTGTGAAGCAAGCTGGAAGATGTTCTTTTGAATCTGCCAGGAAATCTATCAGAAACGAGGAAAAGTAAGCTTGAGAAGTACCCATCTAATGATGTTGAAGAAGCGATGCCACCATCTCCTGCCACACTAAGGGGATAGAATTACCTAGTCTTGGATACATTAGTAAATTAAAGTGGTATCTCATCCATAATTGGGCTGAAGAACATGCGTTTTCAATTCAACAACCATTTATTAAACACCCGTGTGGTTACTGTTAAAAATACAAAATCAAATAACACAGAATGAGCAAGAATAATTTTAAAGGTACAGTTTAACATAATTCACCATGACGAGTAAGTCATTTCTCATAAATCCTGTAGGAATGGTGAGTCTACTTTGTAATACATTTTCCTCAGAAATGAAAAGAGCTACTACTTTGCGTGATATATATTCACACATCACGTGCATTTATAAGCGGCTTCATCCTGAATGGTGCTTATTACACACCGGCCCGCAGAGAAACTTGTTCACCCTCATAAATAGCCTGGCCTGAAACATTTTTAAAAAATAGGTGTCCCTTTTGATAGTGAGTGGTGGGAAAGGAAAATTGTGCTTCACTTGGAATTTGGTTCTGGTGTTTAGCAAATCATCCAGGTCAATTAAACATTTCCTACTGGTTGCTTCCACTCCCCATAATTTCAGTAGAAGGAAACCAAAGAGAGCTGCTATCTTGAAAGAGCAATGATATTGCATACATTCTTATAATTTTATATTCACATGCAGACATTATTTTTCTTCAATGGGAATTATTCATGCCTTTATGCTATCTCATTAACAGTCTCCTTGGCGACTTCCAACAGGAGTGTTTTGAATGCAGAATCCCATGACATGCCTGTCAATTTCCAGCTAAACTCTTGTCAGTGGTTCTGCATTTCCGAAGGCTTGGCTTTATTAGAATTTCTATCTCCAGAGACTCCCCAGTTTAATTTCACATTTTGGGGCAGGTGATATTTAGTAAAAGGAAGTAAAGAGAGCCCCAATGAAATAGGATTACTTCTTGGGAGCGTGTTTAGAAACCAGTTTATCTGAGGTAAAGGGTACACTTTAAATGCATATCTTACCAGCTATAGGTTATTTATCTGTGAATCTTGCGTTCTAATGGGACAAATCTAAAGTAGAAGATTAGGAGAATAACTTTCAACCCATAAAATATAAGGGTTATAGGAACAAGTCTTCTGAACCTTGGCAGGGGAAAAGATCCAGAGAGAAGGATTAGATTTGGATAAACAGTCATTTTAAAAGTTTCTTTTTTCTTCTCTTGACCATATGTTCAATCTCCTGAAAAAGCTAATCACTCATGGCCTAACTATGATAAGTTCCCAGGACTCCTGCGGGGCCTTTGGAGAGCTGTGGAAAGATGAGGTTGTCTTACAAGTTTCACTTCAGAGTGCGTGAGAACATGAAGGTAGCAGGCAAAGGCAAAGCGGCAGCTTCAAGAGCTTCCTGAAGAGGAGTTGTACTGAGAGGCCAACACTACCGGCATATCTGAGGAAGGCCATTTGCTTCACCAGGGATCTGTGGCAGAAGGAAGCAAGGAGCTTTTCTAGGAGCTAGAGCGCCTCCTCTAGGAGTTTCCAATCCACAGAACCCTTATCACGAACGGAAGGCTCTGGATACACTGTTAGTATTCATTAGTTTAGGGTTTATTGTAGTCAGTTTTTCTTGGGGAATCCTCCTGACAGTCCAAAGTGATTTTTCTAGGCTTCCAAGTAAGGCAGTCACTTACTTGATAGCTCAAGCCCTTTACATCTCTGATGACTCAGACCCAGCCTTTATGGAGAAACAGTGTTCTCTCGGGGCTGGTTTGGAGGACAATACTGATGCTCATCTTAGCAGCTAACTCTGTCATGTCTGGTTTTAATGCGGTATTTATTGAAATTCATACCTATATACGTAAAAATCTAGATAACTACAGGCCATATTAAGCACAGTCCTAAGGTATTTAAATTTAGCATAAAAGTTCTTTCATCAGTTAATTTAGGAATAAATGTTTCAAAGATATGGCACAATAAAAACTTAGTAAGAGTTGACAATGAAGATATCTTCTGTATGACTGCTACACTAAATAAGAAACGCTAAATTTTATAAACAATTGGTGAGGCTTTGCTCTATTCAGAATGCCTCTTGACTTAACACTGAAAAAGTGTCAATGTTCCTATTAAAAGGACACAAAATAAAAGTCATTGCTTTACTGCGATGATGTTCCTGAACACCTCTGGCTGATTTCATGGAAATATAGACAATAAATATATATAAATTTTGATTGACATGAAAATCATATTTTCACAAGATATAACTCATTTTGATGTTGCAACTGTGTTAACCATCCGGTAATTTTTATAGGCAAAATATTTTTCCAGTGTTATTAAAACCATTGTCTAATGAGACTTCTTTCATAAAAGCATAATTAAACTTGGAAAATAATTTATACACATCAGTAATATAGACATCTTCTAGTAGTAAAATAAGTTCATATTATTTGGGTTTCATGCATACGAAATTTAACAATAGAAAACCTTTTATAAATTTAAAAAATCGCTTTGTTTTTCATATTAAGGCACAAGAGATGCAAACTGACATGGTCAAATGACACAGTTCTATGAGGAATTCATAGTTATAATTGGTAATAAGGTATAGAACACTGTAGAAGTCAAAATAACAGATTTGTACTCGAATCAATCCAATTTAGATTTTAGACACAAATTGGGTTACTCTATTGTCTTCATGTGCTAAAGAGTTATATGAATTTTTCAGTTTATACATAAAATATTTTCCTGCATTCATTTAAAATGAAGAAGGAAACAATCATTTATATATGTATAACTTACAGTCAGTGGATCTTTTAAAGCAGTTAAAGCACAAAATATAGGCTTCTTAATCTATTTTAAGACAAAAATAAAGAGAATTATAGTGGGAGTTCAACTGCTATATATGAATGAAAAGATTTTACTACATACATGCTAATGAAAAATCTGCCTCATCTAAAAAATTCTGAGTTATGCCTATCACTAAGGATTTTAAAAATTTCATACTTTTGATGCACTGCATACATTCTCTTCTGTAATGTTCATTAAATTTTTTTATAAAATAGAATTTAGGCCTGTAACATCTTTTTGACAGTTAGAGCTGATCAATGCAATAGATATATACATAATATATATTGTTTTCTGTGTTAAGAATCTTGCTAAAGAAAATTTTAAATGCAACAAGTTTAAAGATAATAAAAACCACAATTATTCTAATTATAGAAACTCACTCTTTAGTAAGACAAAAACATCTATATTATAAATTCTGTAAAACAGTCTGAGTATCAAAGTACCGTTCTTCCCAGTAATGCATTAATTTCATAGACCTCTGAGTGAGAATTCTACTGCAACTGAAATACTTGCAGTCATTTCTCAGGCTTTTTTTTTTTTTTTTAATAGTTTTGTTCTTTTAATATTTAAAAAAAAACTTGAGTTTATAATATACCCCAAATTTCAACTAATATGTACTTACAGAAATTTCCTTGAAGCTAATTTTTTCAAATAAATTATGTTATAGAGTTAATATAAATCAATTAGAAATTACTGTAAATATTAAATGGTAATAAAAACTAATATCATACATACCTGTAAATTCTCATACAGATTTAACTGCATTTGTGTTTTTTACTCCTCAATTTTTACTATGCTTATAGAACCTATTCCTTTATAACTGGACATTTACTTTCAGTTCAAAAGACTTGGTAATGCTTTCTTTAAAAAATAATAAAACTCGGAAGTATTTTGACTGTGTATCCATTTATTGATACATATCAAACTCATTCCTGGAAACTTACTAAATATGAACTGAAACGACTGGTTTACTATATATTTTACGGAGGACAGTATGGGTGTTGGTTAACTTGAAGGTCCGTCATACATACCTTACATTCTGATATCTCAAAACACTCAGTCATTCCAATGTTCAGTAAGTACTTATTCTATGTCAAGCACTATTGTGGGTGTTGCATTATTTAATATGTTTCAATGTTTCAACAATATAATATTTTGGTACTTTTATGAAACTTTGGTAACTTTATGAAACTTACATATGCTCTTTTATATACTTCAGCCTTTTATAATTTAAATATTATCTTTCTCCCTAATATGGCTATTCTATTTTATAAAGGACACATCTATTTTTCCGTGAAATCATATAAATATTTTATTATTTGAAGTTAATTTATAAAGTCAACTCTCATTCCCCACCATCCCCGCTCCCCTCAACCTTTGGCTCTCGGACAACAAAGGCTAAAGTAATACTAACTCACAAAAGGTCTTAAAAAAAAAAATTAAACAAGGAGAAAAACTTTCTGTCAAAATGGGTTGAGTCGTATTCCAGTCCCTAACGGTGAGAATGGGTTCACCTTTGCCCACATCAAAGCATCATTCAGTGAGATAGTGGATTTCCCATCTTCAAGGAAATATACAGGGCCCTGTACACAGAATTGAGGAAAGAAAAGATGGGATTATAAATTTGCAATGTGCTTATAAAATTCCAGAAACAGAATCCCTTAAAAAGAAAAAACATTGGCAGTATTCAGACAATGCTAATAGAAAATTTTAAAATACAAGAAAAGTTAGACTTTTTGAACTACTCCAAAATATAGAAAAAATTTTAAATATCTTAATATTATGCCCGGATGTCTTTCAAAATAGAATTTGGTTTTATAATCAGAATTCTCTGAAGACAGTAGTGCTACCAATGACAAAGGTATTGCTAATCCATTAACTAAAACAAGTTAACATTTTATAAAAGTATATATGCTTAAATAGACTTAAATACACTTCGCTACTTCACTCATATAGCCTACATCAATACAGCTGGGGAAACTATTTAAGCCAGAAGCCCTGAAACTCCTCTCCAGAAGATAAAAAACATGCTGCTGTGTATACACAATTTAAAATCATGTCAATGGTTATGATGTAAAAGTGTATTTATGATTCAGTTACCTCAGGTACTTTGTCAAGGGTAGTTCTAAAGAACCGAATGCAAAAAAACCTTTTAATCTATTTCTCCCAGCTCTCAGAAAGAAAAGCATGATTTCAAAAATACAAAATGGACTAAAAACTAATGTTCTTAATTCTTTTCTAGAGTGAGCAGATTTTTTCTCACGACTTCAAATCACTAAATCATGTGTAGACGTTGGAAAACCCGTCATGTGAAGTAGACTGCTTCCTACTCAAGGACAAGTCACATTTCACAGTTAGAACCAGAACAGTGATTTCTGTCCAAAGACAAAGATCCTGGGAGGGAAGCACCCCCTTTATATTAGTGCTAGATGATAATGAGCAGGTTCTCTCCTGCTGCAAGTCTGGGTGCAGAGAGGTAAGGCAGCCTCTCTGCGAGATCATTCGGCTACTGCAGATGGAAGGGGAGAAGCGAACAGGACGGTGCTTCGGGTATACGAAGGAAG
Organism: Mustela nigripes; assembly: GCF_022355385.1. Taxonomy (NCBI): domain Eukaryota; kingdom Metazoa; phylum Chordata; class Mammalia; order Carnivora; family Mustelidae; genus Mustela; species Mustela nigripes. The sequence continues at coordinate 7,223,731 of NC_081574.1, read as the reverse complement.
GACTGGGAATGGCATGGGGAGGACAGTGAGTAGGAAGAAGATATATTCTACAAATTGCATGATGTTTTTGCTCTTAATTATCAGTTACTGAATTTACTGCTTTGCTTATCTCTGAACATAAGTGGATAAAAAAGCATGCACACAACTAAATGTCCTGTCTGCTTTTTGGACTGTCCCCACTGGCCTGGCCTATCAGTAATAGAAATGTAATAAGTCACATTCCATTAGAAATAAAGAACCCACTGTGTAAAATGTGAACGTTTTTCTGGGAAGTGGTGTTTTTGTGTCTGTACTGTAGCTGCAATTGCAGTCTGTGTGGACGCGGCTGCTTGTTCCATGTGGACACTCCACCTGGCCTGGCTCTGAGCCCATGAAGGCGTCTCCACTTGCCCTAGAAATGGGGCACTGGGAGGTGTCACTCCCCATCATTATTTCTGATTGTACACTAGGGACCTTCCTTAGGGATTAGCCATCCCTCAGGATTGATCCCAATAATTTGTAATTGCTGAAAAATTCAGTAAGCCAATATAAGAGTATGTATATCAATAATATACATATGCCAGTTCTTAATTTCTTGTGTTTATAAAATACAAATGGAGACTATAAAGTTAATTTTAATCTATTACGATATGATCATTTATAACTGTGTTGACTGGCTTTGTCTCCTTTATTTAATTTCCCTAAGGATAGGATCTACAAAAAAAAAAAAAGGATATGATCTACATGTACCTTTTAAACATTTGTCACTCAGTACACCTGTTAAATGAATTGCTTTCACGATAATAATACAACAACCATCTCTCTGACTGTATTTGGAGGAGAGTCCATTGAAGCTAACTGTCGAGCATTAAGGGTGTATCTTCTCACTAAGGCATCAGTCCTCTTCATAGGTACCGCCTCTTATTCAGATTATGCTTATTTTAAGACCACATTTTTAAAAATAATGAAACACATGAAAACAATGGAAACGAGCAATTTATGCCTTACATTAGGCTGTACCTGGATTTTTAATCCCGTAAGACAAGAGATGTGGATATCAGAATGACTGGGCAGGTTTGATCCAGTCACGTAATCTGGTCCAACAATTCCTCTGAGTGGTTCTTGTTCTAGTCTCTTTAGTAAAGTTGCATAAACCATTTTTTGTGAATCAGAAGGGGGTGTATAGGCAGACTCTTCCGATGATCTATATTTTCAACAGATATTACATTTTCATTTTTGTAGAACCATAGAATTATTAAGGTTTAAATCAGAAACAGTCTGTAAGGACTATTTGGTCCCCCTTTAGAAATGATGGCAACTTAGACTTGATTTGTAGTGAAGTGAAAGACTTTGACAAGACAGAAAGAATGGGATTGTAAACTATCACCGAATATACGCTGAACAAACCAAGATGCATTATTTGGCTAAGATTAATAGTCAATCCACATTTTCACCAAGTTTGTCTATAATATTAAGTAATACCTCCGCCTTCCAATTTTTCATCAGCTGCACTCACCGGCTGACGGACTGTGTGCAAGCTCTCCACGCGTCCAACTCCTCCGAAAGGTGCTCAATTTTTAAAGGCACTGACACCGCCCGACGCTTTAACAGCTGACTGAAACATATGAAACAGAAATTAACATCGGGCACCCAAGACTAAGATATCAAAAAAGCAAATGTGCTTTAAATAACTGCAATTTCAGATTTAACAACGACTGCTCAAAAATACGTGTGTATACACGAAGGTGTGCATGTGTGAGCTCGTGTGAGCATTTACTTGTATGTCTGGCCTTTAAGTGCCCTGAAGTCAAAGATGTCCGGTAAGTGCCAGCTGGATGACGGTCAAGTGAGCAGATGAACGAACGAACCACAAGGGAGGCTTTGGGGGGGATGGGTGAAATGGGGGTGGGGTGGGGTGGGGGACACTGGTCGTGAGGAGCACGGGGTGATGTACGGAAATGCTGAATCATTACACGGTACACCTGAAACTAATATTACACTGAAGGTTAACGAGATTTAAATACAAACTTGAAAAGCAAAATGTAAAACTAGCAACAAGTGGGTAAACAAAGGAAGGAACAAACGAACTGTGGAGAAAGGAGAGACGAGCCAAGCGACGTCGTGTACTGGTCCCTCACGGCTGCTGTGTGGCACCGCGCACGTCCGAATTCAAAGTGAATATTAGAGGAGTAAGAAAGCAAGTGGGGGAACAGCAAGAGAAGAATGTCAACTTGGTGGGAAGGAATGGACATGAGGACTGCGGTTCTTTAAAGACAGACGTGTGTGAGAAAAAGCCGCAGAACAGGGACATCAGGGATCCATCACGTCTCTGTAGAGAAAACTGGAAAAGAGACATGATTAGGATTAATTAGAAAGCCTTAGATAAATAATTACTAGTCCTAGTTTCTTTAACAAGTTTTGAACTCAGTGGGTTTTCCAAGGAACTAGCGGAAATTTAAAAGTAAAAGCTGTTTGGGAGATAGAGACAGAACACAAGACCTTAGAGAGGAAGTAAGGGTTAAGGAAGCCATTCTGTAACGTGCATTTTCGGGTTATTCCGGCTAATTGTAATCCTTCCGCTGGGGCATGATAAGGCCTGGTGAGGAAGAAGGTAAAACTCTCCCCCCATACACACGCATGTCTAACACTGTAGAAATATTATCTCAAATTGACTAGTAGCTTATCATGTTCTTTAATCCCAAATGGTTGAACTTAAAATTTTTACTGACAATGTGGCTAGATCCAAAATGAATTCCTTAAACACTCTGGCTTCCCTGTCTACAAATCTGCACTTGATAGGACTTCATCTGTGCAGTCATTTGGGTGATCTGCTATAAACAAAGCAGTGGCAGAGAATGAGGAGAAAAACCAAGGCAAGCAGTGGAGGGACGCTGAGAGACCACCGGGGAAAGCTTCCACACGTTACGGGGCCACGAGTAATTCAGTTTGGCCAGAGTGGAGGACAGAGAAGGCTGCAGACCTTTAGTGTAAGACTAAGGATCTGGAAGCTCTGTGATGGACAGTGGGGGGTCCGGAGGGAACCGAGGAAGGAAGGGAGGAAGGAAGGGTGGTGCTGCCGGAGGCTGAAGCCACAGCAGGAAGGGGATGGAGCAGAAGAACAGAGGTGCAGAGATCAGGGGACCAGACGCAGGGCTGGGGCAGGAGGGAGTTAGGCCAGACCCTAACTATGGCAGTCGGAAGAACACTTAATCAGAACCCTGATCGTGTGATTCTGGGTGGCAGAAATAGGATGACCCAATCCAAAGAAAGAGAGAACACAGAGAAGCAGCCGATTTGAGGAGGACGAGGTTTTCGTGTGGAGCCCACGGAGCGGAGGTCAGACTCTGGCCAGCCACGCGCGTGAGGCCTGAGTGTGAAAACCACCGCGGAGGCGATGGGTGCGGCCACAGAAATGTTGAGGGCTCCACGGAGAGAAAACTGAGGGGAAAACAGAGTGAGGGGGACCCGGAGACTGAGCCGGGACGGAGCCGGGAAGCGGAGCACGGGAGGGAGCAGAGAGCCAGAAACGCCCTGGGGGCTCAGTACGAGGGGCCGGGGCCAGGGCCAGGGCCTGAGACGAGACGGCAGACACCAGAGCCAGGCAGACACCATAGCCAGCGTAGTAAGAAGTTCCGTCCCAGGAGGGTCCTCTGACTTTCTCGTTTTACACTGGCAGGCTCAGATGCATTCTCCCGAGTCTCTCCTGCCTCACGTGTAAAAGCCTCCTTTTATTTCTGATTCTATTTCAAGGGACCATGTCCCCGTCTCTACTTTCATTACCCAAGTCACATGTAAATGGGACACATTTCACCAAATACTTTCATTCCATGCGGTACATCCTATTGCTCCCATCAGATATTTAAATATTGTTAAAAACTGCTTTCAGATTTGGGTCTGCCGCCTGCACAGATACAGGTTTTTCCCCGAGTTTCCCCGCAGTGTCACTCCCCACTGTCCCTCAGTCTGCTCCAGGTGGCAGCCTGAGTCCCATACGTGGCCTTGGAGGAAGAGAGGGAAAGGAGCGAAGAGGAAGCTCTCTGGGAAAGTCGGCCCCGTGTGAGGAGCACTCAGAAAAACTGCTCTTACCCACAGATGCTCAGCATTTTTCAGAGTTAGCTACTCTGCCATGGAGCAAACTAGTCAACTGGAAGGGATGTTTTCTGCAAAGGCGCTCTGGATTTTCTTTCTGAGGATAACAAGTTTTAGGCACAATGGCTGAAGTTCAGCAAAGCGGGTAGAAGATAGAGGAGTCTGGCAGGACTGCTAGGCCCAACTCTAAAGCAGCGAGTCACCCACTGTTCACAAATCCTCTTTGCTTTTTCTTACTCTAGAGATCGGAAAGCTGAAATACCCAGTTGCTCTGTTTCTTCTAAAAACAGGGTTCCATGGTTCTCACCAAAGGGAGGCATCTAACCCAAGTGAGCCTCTCCTTACCGAGTCCGATGGCCTCATGCTTTAGGGTCCCTGCCTTGTCACTCTTCTCTGCTTCCTGCTTAGAATACAGAACTGTTGTGGTGGGTTCCTCTGGCAAATGGAGGGGAGCTGAGGAGGTCAGCGTCAAAACAAGGGAAGAATTCCGTCCTGGATCGACTTCGTGCATAGCTCTAACAGCCCTGGAAGCTGATCCCAAGAATCTTGACACAAGACCAATAAACCCCATGTGTTTAAGCTAGAATTAGAATTTCTATCATTTACATCCTAATTCACTTCTAATTCATAGATTTTTATCACTGCTTTATTATAAAGAGCCTGCTAATGAACCAGAGGATGCATACAATATGTACCGGAGGCCTTCTAGGATGTACTTAGAGACTATCTCAGTGAAAGGAATTTCCCTAAGTTCGAAACAGAAGCGAAATTGGTTTTACCTTGTGTATTCATAAAGTGCTGGAACGATGCTTTGGTACTGTCTTCTGATAGCCAATAGTGCCCCAATATAGCCACACAATATAAGCAATTCATTTCGCGCTCTAGAAGAGAATATATATATACATATAGATATATATCTTTAATTCCATAACTTGAGATCTAGAACGTTACTCACATATGTAGTCACTGTACTTGCATCTCTGTATTTTGATGACTGACATAGCAAAATATGTTTAGAAAATTTTCCAGACTTGAAGATGTTTTATTCTTAAGTTAACTCCTATTCACACACTTATGCTATACCACATGTAAGGTTTAACTCTTGCCTTCTTGCTTTTCTCTATTCCTTGACTGTTTCTTCATGTCCATTTTTCTCTAAATAACTCATTAGGCTCAATTTAGGAATTCCTGGCATACTCTGTAGACTCTGGGAAAGGGCAGAGCATACCCACTCCATTTCTGACTAGGGAAGCTTGTCAAAGTTTCCCAGGCTGTGGCGTCATCGTTTCCACACATGCCATTAAAGCAAAAATAGCCCAAAGCCTCCATTATAAACTACACAGTCTCTGGGGACTTTCATTCTATGGACAACAGTGTCCTTAAATGATACATGAATGCAGGGATGGTGTCTGTTTTTCACTTTCTAGTACCTTCACTTTTCCCCCAGCCTAGTATGATTTGCACACAGTTGCCATTTAATAGATATGACCACTAGCTTCTTGAGGACTTGAGGACTAAGACTACCCCACAGCTCTGAATTAGCCCTATCTGAGCCAGTTAGGGGTGTGTGTGTGTATGCGTGTGCACATGTGTACACACACATATATAGACATACACACTCCAGGTATTAGTAAATAGGACCACTAAGATTATTTGTTCCAAACTGATCTCTTTATTTTTTCTTGGGAATAGCAAATAAAGGCACACCTAGGTAGCTCAGTAGGTTAAGAGTCCAACTCTAGGTTTCAGCTCAGGTCATGCTCTCAGGGTCACGAGACTGAGCCCCAGGGTGGGCTCTGAGCTCAGCCCAGAGTCTGCTTGAGATTCTCTCTCTCCCTCTTCCCCCCTCATCCCCCCTCCCTCTAAAATAAATATATAAATCTTAAAAAAAAAAGAGCAAATAAAAATGTAATTTTTTCTACAAGGGCATCTACTGGTCCAAGATGATCTTTTTTCATGATCTGAACACTAAAAACAATATAACCATTTTATATTGTGAAAATGTCTATGCTACCTAAAGCAATCTACACATTTAATGCAATTCCTATCAAAGTACCATCCATCTTTTTCAAAGAAATGGAACAAATAATTCTAAAATTCATATGGAACCAGAAAAGACCTCGAATAGCCAAAGGGATATTGAAAAAGAAAGCCAACGTTGGTGGCATCACAATTCCGGACTTCAAGCTCTATTACAAAGCTGTCATCATCAAGACAACATGGTACTGGCACAAAAACAGACACATAGATCAATGGAACAGAATAGAGAGCCCAGAAATAGACCCTCAAATCTATGGTCAACTAATCTTCGACAAAGCAGGAAAGAATGTCCAATGGAAAAAAGACAGCCTTTTCAATAAATGGTGCTGGGAAAATTGGACAGCCACATGCAGAAAAATGAAATTGGACCATTTCCTTACACCACACACAAAAATAGACTCAAAATGGATGAAGGACCTCAATGTACGAAAGGAATCCATCAAAATCCTTGAGGAGAACACGGGCAGCAACCTCTTCGACCTCTGCCGCAGCAATATCTTCCTAGGAACAACGCAAAAGGCAAGGGAAGCAAGGGAAAAAATGAACTACTGGGATTTCATCAAGATCAAAAGCTTTTGCACAGCAAAGGAAACAGTTAACAAAATCAAAAGACAACTGACAGAATGGGAGAAGATATTTGCAAACGACATATCAGATAAAGGACTAGTGTCCAGAATCTATAAAGAACTTAGCAAACTCAACACCCAAAGAACAAATAATCCAATCAAGAAATGGGCAGAAGACATGAACAGACATTTCTGCAAAGAAGACATCCAGATGGCGAACAGACACATGAAAAAGTGCTCCATATCACTCGGCATCAGGGAAATACAAATCAAAACCACAATGAGATATCACCTCACACCAGTCAGAATGGCTAAAATCAACAAGTCAGGAAATGACAGATGCTGGCGAGGATGCGGAGAAAGGGGAACCCTCCTACACTGTTGGTGGGAATGCAAGCTGGTGCAGCCACTCTGGAAAACAGCATGGAGGTTCCTCAAAATGTTGAAAATAGAACTGCCCTATGACCCAGCAATTGCACTATTGGGTATTTACCCTAAAGATACAAATGTAGTGATCCAAAGGGGCACATGCACCCGAATGTTTATAGCAGCAATGTCCACAATAGCCAAACTATGGAAAGAACCTAGATGTCCATCAACAGATGAATGGATTAAGAAGATGTGGTATATATACACAATGGAATACTATGCAGCCATCAAAAGAAATGAAATCTTGCC